>NW_023614274.1:0-79999 GCF_013339695.2 Rhipicephalus sanguineus
ATTGGAAACAGCCTCACGAATGTCAAGGACAAGTTAGAGCGGGAGAGGTTTCCAGGTGTCGTCTACAAAATCCCTTGCACAGATTGTACACAGTTTATATCGGTGAGACGGCAATTTCAAGAGAAGGTCGCGAGCACGGCAATGACGTGAAAAACAGAAAGGTGACGTCAAATGCACTCGCCGAACATGTTGTGTCGGGCCATGCGATCAACTGGGAAGATGCTTCCGTCATCGCACGGAAAAGAAACTCTTCCACGGCTTCATCTCGAATCATGTTTATTCAAACCACCGCGCACACGCTGAAAAGAACTGTGGTTAATCTTCCGCCTGTGTATGCCCGTTGCCTCAAACATGTGATTAGACAACTTATAAGTAAGCGAACTTGCTGCACATGCTTCATTGTGAACAAGGCTCCGTGTGGGAGCCGAAACGTCTTTTTAAGAATATATTTTTACTTTTGGTCGGCGCTGTTTCCTTCGTCTATGTCTTCCCGCCAGGCGGGTTTCCGCCAAACTCTCGACTTCAAAAGTTTGTAGGATTGGGCTATTTCATTCTGGCTGGGCGAAAAGTGTTGCTGCAGTATGCCGAGTGCTTCTTTGTATAATAGCTCGTTCACCTTCGTGACGCGCAGTGTCCACTCACGACGGCCACGATGTGAGTGCAGCCTGCGAGCAATGATCGCTTCTTCTTTCTTCCGTGATGCCGCTGCCTTCGAAGAAGGCTTCTAGCGCACAAAATGTGCCGGCCAGTGGTCCGTAGCTTCCTCGAACTGTGGTGGGCATGCGTAGCCGGCCATGGCTAGTGAGGTATTGCTGGGGGGCGGCAGGTTATCCCATCTGCGCCGCCACTGAAGTAACCACGTACTCGCAAGCAGGGCAACCAAGCAAAGAACGTTATTAGACATGGCAATATATCACAACAGCAGCAAAGAGGGGAAAGGAAGAAGTTGAGACAGCAGGCACCGAATTCATCGGCGCGTGCGGGCATGAGACATAACAACCTTGTTCCGAGGTGGATGGTGTGAGCAATATCGAGCATGACCCAGACCTTATGTCTAAGCAAGTATGGTTGAGTGGCTAGCCTCACCACTGATACTCTGGCCCAACACCTGTCCTCCCCACCTTTCGTAGTCCGATTCGAATTGACACATCCTCAGCAGCAGAGCTCCGGGGCAACTGTAGACCATGCACCAGAATCCACAACTGGGCGTTACAGATTACGGTCACAGTGACATGCCTCCCATTCATCTCTCACGCTTTATCGGTCATGCTCTCTGTAATTGCACACGCCTTCGTGCAACACAGTGTTGTCTGACCAACGCTACAGACACCCATTATGGTCGCCAAGCATGGCCCAAGCATTTCACCCTGCTGCTCAGTGGATGCTAAGACAGTGTCTCCATTGCCTTCATCAAACCAGCTTCCTTCACATGACAGCATCCACGCAGATGTAAACCTAGGCGCATCTCTTTCACCACTGGAGAAACCTACCACTCTTCATAATCGCTCCTTCGCATCGTGACTACGTTGCTAGAGGGGCGACCCGTGGCAAGTCACCAGCGTTTGGTTGGCACCGACTAATATGCGCCTCAGCAGCTCCCACTTCAAGCCAGAGCACAAGAGCACATCAGGCATGAGCAGAGCATCTCGTGGTTGTCCGCGTTTGAGTGACAATGGAATACGTGGGACAATGAATGCCTGACATCTTCCCACAACTGCAATGCAAATGTGGCATGAAAAAAGAGCCAGAATTCAATCAAGTCCGCACACTGTGCTTGAACTCATTCAATACATCACTTAATATAAGAGTAGTAAAATGTACCATTTGTAAAGAAAGAAGGTTGCTCAATATCCTTGTCTGCTATCATCAAACTGAGTTTCAGTGCTATGCCTGTTTTGTCATTTGCATGGAGCCTTGAGAGCTAGCAGGTTCGCTGGCCATATTTTTGTTGAGTGCTTCTGACACAAGCTGAGAGCAGTGAAATCCTTGTGAAATGCTTACCAAATGTTCAACAGTATTCCGACAGCGTGTGCCAAGTGATCATCACAGAAGATAAGCAATATGTTCAGCAGAAATGCAATTCTTTTACATTCCCCATGGACTTAGCAAGACATGCTTCTGGGAAAGTTGGCTCATACATGACGTGGAACAAGGGAGCGCTATAGAAACGGGGCCGCAAGCAAGATGCACATGGGAGAGGCACTCAAGTTCTGAGCGCCTCTCCCGTGTGTCTCTTGCTTGCGTTTCTGTAGCACTCCTTTGTTCCCCATGGACGTTTGCTGGCCAGTGCACCCTCTCGCCAGTGTAGCATTGCATGCTTGCAAAACTGCCCATTCTCTCATTCGACCTGATTGCATGTCTCCTCTTTAAAATAATATCAATGAGAACTAACAGACATTAACGCCAAGGAAAGTATAGGGGATGTTATTTGCAGTAATTATGATATAAATGTGAAGAAAGTACTAATGTGGACGAAAAGATAATTTGCCGCTGGCAGAGAACAACCTGCAACCTTTGAATTACACGTCCAACGGACACGTATTCATGCCGGTTAGGCTGGCAGCATGGTCGAACATCCAGCACGAGATAGACTCATCGACATCTTCATTGCTGCACCAACTACTACAGGTCTTGGCCACACACTTCAACAGGCCCAATTCCTACACATTTTCACCCCCCAAGTTAAGAAAGAATGAGAAGAGAATACCAAGGAAGTGGTCAATAATGTGACACGCAGCCCAAAGGCGATGCAAATTATTTGTCAGATTCATGCCATTAGTCCAGGTCCATTGTGGTTAAATGCAAGAACGAGACTTCTCCATGAGGTGTCCATTCATAAACACAAATCGCTTACGCAAGTCTGGGGCATTTATCTGATGAAGCGCGTACGATTAGTTGGCGTGGAACTCTCTGCTCGCTGGCACGTGTCATACGTCCTGACAAATCGTCTGGTCTCTAACTGCACTTTTGGCCATTAAATACAGTGATAATTCTGTTGCCCATCCACATAACACTATGGTGACCAGCGAGGGCCCCTTCATGAGCTAACTTCATTATGGTCGTTCTAAGGTTCTTTTGCACCACTAACAAGTCGAGAATCCTCTCACATGCCATCTTCCGCATCCTATATAGGATGTTACTATGCCAGTAACATTCATTTTCATGGCTCTTCGAGAACGTCGCCTTGCCGACCTTTTTCAAAGCACGGAGAAGGATCAGTAAGCATAACATCTTTACTTTTGCGCTAAGAAAGACAAACACATGAGAGAAGACAGGACAGGCCCTACTAACAACTGGTGTATTGCAAAGGTTGCAATGAAATATATAGCACAGTGATGCGCAGATGTACCGAGCACATAACAAGACAACACCACTTATCAGGCTAAGAACATGTGACATCAAAAAACCTAATCTCGCTCTTATACAGGTAGATGGTTGTGTCACTAACACTATCGGGCTGTCTCAACGAATGACGGTTGTCAAACAGGGCAGAACTGGACAAATCATTGATTGTGGAGGGTGAGGGGTGTTCCTTGTTTGCGTTCACTTTGAGATAATATACAAAGGACATGTAAGATCTTTGCACGAAGAGCGACCACTCGGTCAGTTCGACGCAGAGGCTTTCTATGGGGCTGGTGCAAAAGCACCCCTAGGAAGACAAATGTTCAAATGGTGGACAGGGTCAAGCATCTTCAAGGCATGTCGCATACTGATAGATTATCGCCCCATAATCTAGGCGCGTGTGTATGAGGCTCTTATACAGATTCATCAGACGCTTCTTGTCACTTCCCCGCGTAGTGCGTAACAATACTTTTGGAATATTCACGGTTTTTATGCACTTGTTCTTTATATATTTGATGTGTCATATGAAGGTCAGTTTCGTGTCTGGAATTAGCCCTAGGAACTTGTGCTTCGTTTTTGCCGACAGAAGCTGACCATGCAGGTCAATGCCCGGATCGGGATGAAGCCTCTCTTTCTGGGGAACAGGACGCAAGTGCTTTTTTGTGCATTCAGTGTAAATCCATTATCGTCTGCCCATTTAGAGGCCTTATTCAAGCCCAGCTGAAGCTGCCGATCACACATTGAAAGGGTTGCACGATTTAAAACCGACCTGTACATTGTCGACATATGTGCAATAAAACATGTTACGCGGGATGCACAGACGCAACCAATTCATTTTGATAATGAAAACTGTGCAACTCAGTACACCTCCTTGTGGCACTCCTCTTTATTGGTGAAATGTTCGGGACAAGACATTGTCTACTCGAACAAGGAGTGTCCGATTAGACAAGTAGCTTTCAGTTATGGTCAGTATCCTGCCTGAGAGCTATTGCAGTATGCCAAAGCACCATGTAGTGTCGCAAGCCTTTTCCGTATTCAGGAACACCGAAAGAAAGAATTGCTTGTGGACAAAAGCGTCGCGAATTTGCATTTCGATGCGTACAAAGTGGTCAGAGCTAGATCTACCCTCTCGAAAACCACACTGGTATAGGTCAAGTGATTTTTTTTTTCGAGGAAATGTATGAGCCGTCGATTTATCATCTTTCCAAAGGCTTTGCACAGACAATTTGTAAGACTATAGGCCTGTAATTGGAAACTAAGGGTGGGTCCTTGCCCTGTTTTAGAATCAGAATAATAATGGCTTCTTTCCAGGCTGAGGGGATCTCGCCAGAAAACCAAACAGCATTATACAGGTAAAGTACGGCTTTTTGAGTTTCAGAGGGCCGGTGTCACCATTAAATATACTAACATAATCGGAGCCTGGGGTGGATTTATTCCAGCAGTTTAGCGATGCTGCAGCTCAGCTAGGAGAAAGGTTCATTGTACGCCTCTTATTTTGTACATTGCGCTCCAATTTCCATTTTTCTATTCTTGTCTTGTAGCGTTGGAAAGCCTCGGAATAGTGCGACGAGCTGGACACTTGTTCGAAATGTGTGCCTAGGAAGTTCACCTGGTCTTCCAAGCTGTCGCCTTGTGTGTTTAGTAGAAGCAGTCAGGGGCGTAGCCAGGGGGGGGGGGCTTATGGGGCTTCAGCCCCCCCCCCCCCCGAACTTTTCGTGCTCTCATACACCACCAACCAGCGGCGTCACCCGGGTGGTGGGATTTATTGGGCTTCAGCCTGATTATCATTTATTTAATTATTTATCTTTTTCTGACCCTCAAAATGTTAGCAGAAGCAAGTTTGATATCGGGCTCTACACAGATGGCTCAAAAGTGGATGATGACACAAAACATCAACTGCAAGCTTCTCCTTGGATTCCTCCACCATGCTATATGTTTAAGTCTATGAACGATTTTAAGCAGAAACGAACGTTTAGGTGGCTTGGCTGGACAGGTACCGATGGCTTAGCTACTCAGCGCTTCAAGAGGGTGCGTTTTGCCGAGCGTGTGTCCTTTTTTAGCAGAAGTGAGATTGGCAAGGGCCAACATGCGCGCACTAAGGCCCTCGTATCCAAGCCATTTCAGAAGTGAAGCACGCCCTGGAAGTCTTCGGTGCACATGAAGTCACTAAATATCACACTGACGCTCATCTGGTAGCCGATAGTTTTCTTCAAACCTTCTCAGGATGTGTGGCCAGTGTTGTTGATCAGCTGATGCAGGAAAATTCAAATAAGAGAGACCCGAAGGAAGTTACAGCCTATTGTTGAGACAGTTCTCTTTTGCGGGCGGCAAAGGTGTGGCTCTCCGTGGACATAGAGACAGTGGTCCCATGGATTCAGCACAGCCTCCTCTACAAATACAGGCAACTTCAGAGAGCTGCTTCGCATGCGCGCAGATTGTGGCGACACAGATCTAAAAAAGCATTGGAAAGTTGCCCAAATAAGGCCTCATATTTTAGTCCAGATGTACAAAACCACATTATAGAAATCTCTGCTGCAATCATCACGGAAAGCCTAGTTGTAAAAGTAAGCGCTGCAGGCTGCTTCTTCGTACTTGCTGATGAAACGACGGATGTTGCTGGTATCGAGCAGCTTCAATGTACCTTAATAAAGATGCGAACGGAATCGAAGAAGTGTTCTTAGGCTTTCTGCCAATTCACGACCAAATGGCCGGGCCCTCGCCGACACCATCATAAGGCTCCTTATAGAAATGGGAATGAACATGCAGCATCTCCGTGGTCAAGGCTACGATGGTGCAAGTTCGATGGCCGACAAAACGAATGGTGTGCAAGCTGCTGTCCATGAGAAATATCCAGCCGCACTCTATGTACTCACTGTGCGTGTCACTCCCTTAATCTAGTTGTTTGTGCGGCATGCTCCATCACAGACATTCGAAACTGTTTTGGGACTCTGAAGGCGACGTCAGTCTTTTTCCGTAAATCTAGCCGCTCACACGTTTTGCGAAAAATTATGTCTGAGCTGTCCTGAGTCTACAAGGCAGCGCCTTTTGGGACTATGCGAAACGCGCTGGGCCGAGAAGCACGATGCAGTGCTTTCATTTGTGAGCCTCTTTGAGCCGTTGATCGCAGCCCTAGAGGAGATTAAGTTTAACGGAAATGGCGAAAGTCCAGTGCAGGCAAACAGTCAATGTTGGCACCCTTTTCACCAGCGTTCCTTGTAAGCCTGCATGTGACGGAGCAGGTGTTAGCACTGACTTTGCTACTGTCAAAGAAGCTGCAGACGAGGAGTATCGACATGAGCGCTGCCATTGACGACGTAGAAGTGATACAGCAGACAATTGAAAGTGACCGCAAGAACACGAATGCTTCTTTCTCAAAAATATTCGCACAAGTGCAGGCATTGGCAGAAAAACTGAATGTGGAGATCACCAGCCGTCGAGCCGGTGTCCGGAAGCAAACCTTGGGAGCAATGCGTTCGAAAGCGCGGAAGAATATTTTTGCTGAACCCTGTTCATTCCGTTCATGGACCACGTACTAGCCCAGTTAAACCAACGGTTCGAAAAGCACAGGGCACTTCTAAAACCTTTTCATTAATTGTACCATCCGCAATACCACCAATGCAAGATGATCAGGAGAAAGAAACAAAAAACCTCCTGACCGTTTTTGCGCATGACGTCGAAACGAGGGCTGGTTTTTGAGAACTGCGACTATGGGGGACAAAGTGGGCGAACAAAGCAGCAAACCAGCGCCCCGGTACTGGAACCGATGCTCTCTCTCATTGCGACAGCAGGTTCTATGCGAATGTGTACAAGCTACTCCGGATTCTAGTCACCCTTCCAGTGACCACTGCCAGCGCGGAGAGAACGTTTTCAAGCATGAGGTTACTTAAGAACTACTCACGCTCCACGATGTCTGAGGAACGCATGGTTGGCCAGGCACCTCTGTACGCCCACAGAAATGTCGACATCAGCGCGTCGGAAGTCATTGACCGTTTCGCTAAGCTTCCTCGCCGGGTCAACGTTGTTTGAAACCGAGCAGGACAAAAATCAGCGCAAACGAAAGGAAAAGACACAGCTGTTCCAGAGTTCAGGTTAATAGCCCGTAATTCTGACGCAGTATTATTGTTCACCACCTTTTAAAGCCGTGAGGATTTTGTACCTTTAGCAGTTAACACTGTGACCTAATATAAACATAAGAATACGGGTATCAGGTGGACATTACCAGCCAATCGACAGCTTCACCTTGTTCACTGAGAGGTCGGCATACGCGGCGTTACCAAACAAATTCAACTGTTGGGAAGCCGTACTAGCAGCATTGTTTGTTACTTTCATTTGTCGTTTTTGTTCTTCATTGCTTTTCGAACTAGAAGCGGCAACCTTCCTTTTATATTGAGTGCACATAGTGGGTCGCACTTTAGAACAGTTTTGAAATAGTTTCTTTCGTTATTTCTGCGCTCTTCCTTCATAGTTCTGTCCACATGGTGCGTCTGAGACAGCAGCTTGGCCCAAGGACATATCAGTTGGGCATTATGTATAGTGATCATTGCTTATTTACGTTTATTGATTGCATATTTAAATGTACATTTGTGAAGTTTTGCGTAAGCATACTGCGCACTGTTTCCGGTGACTTATGTTTTGCCCGTATTCGAGGTGTAC
The DNA here is from genome assembly GCF_013339695.2 of Rhipicephalus sanguineus. NCBI lineage: Eukaryota > Metazoa > Arthropoda > Arachnida > Ixodida > Ixodidae > Rhipicephalus > Rhipicephalus sanguineus. Next base: position 7,996 of record NW_023614274.1, read on the forward strand.
TTTCCCATTCTTGCTCTTCCCTGGCCGCATCATTTGTGCAAAAAGATGAACATTTTGCGTAAACAATCTGCATTAAAATATTTCATCTCGTCCTGGTTATTTCGTGGACTTCATTTTTCTTTTGTTATCAGGCACTTCTTCAGTTCAAAACTGATGCAGTTCCGAAGTTTACGTGATATTTGCCGTACCTGTTACACACACACACACACACACACACACACACACCACACACACACCACACACACACACACACACACACACACACACACACCACACACACACACACACACACACACACACACCACACACACACACACACACACACACACACACACACACACACACACACACACACACACACATATTGAAGAGATTGAAGACAGTTATTCCTGGAAAGATTTTGCGGGCATGCCAACATAATATTTTTACGAAAAAACATTTCTTACTCATTCTTAACAGAGGGTAGCATTCAAGAAGTGATTTGCAGCATCTAATACAAATTGTCACTGGTAATACATGTTAATGGTAATACCAGTGACAATGTATGTACATGGTAATACATGTACATACCCACGCCGCTTTTGGAAAATTATGAAACCGGACGACAAAACCACAGTCTCTCTTTGTGACACTTTTGGATCCCCGTTGCCGACTGCGACGTTCCATCCGTCAACTCTGCATTTTTTTCCGTGTTTACTAACGAACCTAACAACGAACTTCCTGATTTTCCGCATTTTGCTTTTCCACCAATGCCAAAGATTGAATTCAACTCAGAGGGAATTGTAAAAGTTATTAACCAATTAAAGAACTCTTCGTCATGCGGTATAGATGGCATAAACGCCATAATTCTGAAAAATACTAAACATGTATGCAGTTCCATATTGTCAAACATTTTTCAGCGGTCACTCGACACAGGTGAAGTCCCATTAGACTGGAGAGTTGGGATGTCATTCCTGTCTTCAAGAAAGGTGACCGCTCATTTGCAGGTTACTACTGACCAATCTCGCTCGCTAGTGTTTGTTCAAAGATCATGGAACACGTCATCTTTTCTCATATTGCTACATTTTATCATCCGTAAACCTCTTTCACCCAAACCAAACATGGCTTTCGTAGGATCACTCGTGCGAGACCCAACTAACATTATTCCTGCCGACATTCACCTTCATATGGACCGTACATCCCAATTGACACACTGTTCTTAGATTTTGAAAAAGACTTCGATAAGGTACCCCCACTCCCGTCTCCTTCTAAAAACCACGCATCTAAACCTTCATCGGCATGTTTTTAACTGGATTAAGGCACTCCTAACAAACCGTAAACAATTCGCGCATGTTAATGATCACTCCTCCGACCTCTCGGCATGTCTTGTCCGGCGTGTCCCAGGGTACCGTCCTAGCGCCTCTTTTATTCCTAATATACATTAATGATATTCCGCTTTCCGTTGAATCTATCCGTCTTTCTGCTGATGATTGTGTCCCTCTACCCGCCCTATAAATAACCCCACCGATGTCTCCTCTCTACAGCATGACCTCTCACGCATTCAGCAGTGGTGTACCACCTGGTTGATGTCCCTTAATGAGAAAAAAAAACATTACTAATTTCTTTCAATTATTGCCGAAACCACACGCCGGCTACTTACACAATCAACAACTGTCGTATAGCTGCTACTGACTCGATTAAATACCTGCGTGTCCATCTTTCGAGTGACCTATCTTGGGCGACCATATAAACCACATAATTCACTCCGCTAACCGTGCTCTCGGGTACATGCGCCGTAACATTTCCATGGCACCACCTTCCCTAAACTACTCGCTTATAAAACCATTGTAAGACCAAAACTTGAGTATGCATCTGCTGTCTTTGACTCCCACCAAACTAATCATATCGAAATACTTGAGTCAGTACAGAACCGAGCAACCGGATTCATTGTTTCAGATTATTCCCGCTACTCGAGCGTCTCCGCCTTCAGATCCCAGTTAAATCTTTCTACCCTCGCTCTTCGCCATCGTATTGCACGTCTCTGCCTTTTTCACAGATTCTTTTATTCAACCCCGCGTGACAACCACCTCATCCAGCCGGTCCATCGAGGTCATCGCACAAGTCATCCAAATGCTGTTATTCGCCACGTGCGCACACCACCTCATTTCAGCAGCCCTTCTTTTTGCGCACCGCCCGAGACTGGAATGACCTTCCGAACGAAGCAGCAGTCATCCGCGCGCGCTTCAAAAATGCCATCCAGGAAGCATACTCAACCACATCCTAACATACACCTTCATCGATACCGCCATTTTATGACGGCCACCCCTCATGTAAAGTCCCATACGGGACCTTTGAGGATATAATAAATAAATAAATAAATAAATAAATAAATAAATAAATAAATAAATAAATAAATAAATAAATAACTGTTATTCATATAGATAGTCGTTCTAAAAATTCAATGAGGAGGTCGCGCTGCAACGTGAAGGATATTTTCGCTACTGGGTGATTCCACGTAAGATCGAACAATCGATGGCTAGTCGACCTCTCAAATTTATTTCAAAATTTTATATATTTTTGCCTGATGAGTGGAAAGAGATCTGCAATTTGTTTTGCCGCCAAAAATTTGTTCGAAGCACAGGAAATCAATAATGACGAAGAGGTGGAGTGAAGCGCTCATCCGCTCTGCTGTTTTGGCCAACTTTCGTTCTGAATTGCACAAAATATATTAAAGTGAGGTAGCTGAAATTTCTTTAACTAAATATATGCATGCTTTTGCTTATGCTCAGGTATTTTTAGTTTTGATGTGTAGTGTAGATGTTCTTATAAAAAAACCTCAAAATTAGCCCAGGGAACGTTATTTTCTTTACTTTGAAGGTCTCTATCTCAAAAATGCCTTGTAGCAGAGCGACAAAAATTGCGCATTACGTTCTTCGCATGCTTATCTACCACAGTGCGGAATCTTACATTTATGTAACGTTTCAGTAAGGAGATATGATCGGGCTAAGTTAAAGAAAACACCGGACAATGGAAACTTCTGACGACATTTAAAAAAAAAACATTTTTTTATATTCTTAAACTTTGGCCACTTATTCTCCTCCACATCAGCTTTCATAATCATTGAACACATGTTGCATAATGTTGTGCCTAATAGTTACGACCCCTCCAATGAGACCCTAGGCAAGGATTGGCAATTCTGCCTTCTGCCCAGCAAGTGTATAAAATGGCAGGCAGGATTGAATTTCTTTTTACTAAAAGGCCAGCAGGTACTGAAAAAGGTGTCGCCGGCACTGAACACGTTAATCCTGAAATTATTTCGTCACTGCAGCAGCCACGAGCGCGGGGCGAGACAGGCGCGCGCGCACCCGAGATGCTCGTTGTAAGAGACGGCGCAGTGAGAGCTCGTTTTCGCGTCCTCAGACCGATTGAGTTCGAAACAGCAACCTCTCGGGTGACTTGAACGCACGTGCACCGGTAGTCGAGTGATCGGGTAATGACGTCGATTTCGTTTTCAGGGGGCATAAGAATGTCATCGTCAAACTGTGCGTTCCGTGAAGTTTCATTGCAGTGGTAGCAAACAGCACGCGTAGCACAAGTAGTCCGTTCACTGGCAGTCACTGATCTTTCGGGCGTTAAGCGTTCCCTCAAAGCGTATAGGCCTAGGTCGGTAACTCTGCAAAATTTTGGCTTCTTTGCAATAATTAAAGGAGTACTGACCGATTTTGAGACATCGCAAAAGGACATTTTTGCTTCGTGGAATACAGTGTCAACGCTGTCCACACACTGGAGTCGGAGAACACGTATAAAATAGTACTTTAATTTCACTTTGAAGTTTTCGCGCTGAGCATCTGCAAGCCAGCTCCACTGCAAGGACATTATCCCGACGAGTCCAGACAGTTCCCCCGAGTATGCGAGTTCTGCGTCCTACATGCAGCCTAAACCGCAGAAACCACTGTCAGGGTCACAGGACAACAATTCACTCATTTGTTTATGTGCACCACGAGCAGATGACGAATTTGCTGCTAGTACGTCGCGAGTTTCTGTATCTCCGTGACGTCACACTGCTATGAAGCGACACTGAGAAGCCACCCCCTCGATATCTAAACCGAAAGTGTCTTTTTAAGGTGGCGCTAATTAAAATATATACCATGCATTCCCAGGCACCACAATAGTCGTTTTAGGTTTCTCGACACCAGCATTTTTATTCAGAGCAACAATCCGAAATTTTTAAAATTCGTGTCAGCACTCCTTTAAGCTTCTTGTGCTTCAAAAGGTAGTCTCCCACAATACACTCATTCCGAGCTATACTTCTCCGCCATGAGACACACAGGAGAGTAGAGTAAAAGCAAAAGCCAAGAACTATCCGTGCCGAATGAAGTGTGAACAGCGCTCTGGAACGTAGTGGCCAGTTCAGGCCGTCTGCTGCCGACATCTGAGATAGGCAAGCGCATCCGGTTTACCGATAGTTTGCTTTTCTTTCCTTTGACATTCCATATTTTGCTTTGCCACTGGAGCGCCACGTTAATGCTTTCCACTGATCGCAACTGGCGCAGCGCAGTTTCTCTGGCAGCAGCGTGTGTGAAGCGAGCGCTCATTGCTCCCTCGTAGAGTTTTCATCTTGCTTCCATCTCTGCCGTGTTATGAGCGCCTAGCTGCGGTGCGAACACAGGGCGGATAAAATAGCGAAGATCCAGTGCACGTGGGTTGAAGTCACCTGAGAGGTGTCGCTGTTTCGAACTCAATCGGTCTGAGGACGCGAAAACGAGCTCTCACTGCGCCGTCTCTTACAACGAGCATCTCGGGTGCGCGGGCGCCTGCTCGGTAGCCCCGCGCTCGTGGCTGCTGCAGTGACGAAATAATTTCAGGATTAACGTGTTCAGTGCCGGCGACACCTTTTTCGGTACCTGCTGGCCTTTTAATAAAAAGAAATTCAATCCTGCCTGCATTTTATACACTTGCTGGGCAAGAAGTCAGAATTGCCAACCCTTGCTTAAGGGTCTCATTGGAGGGGTCGTAACTATTAGTGCAACGACATTATGCAACATGTTTTCAATGATTATGAAAGCTGATGTGGAGGAGAATAAGTGGACAAAGTTTAAGAAATATAAAAAATGGCTTTTTTTTTAATGTCAAAAATTTCCATTGTCCGGTGTTTTCTTTAACTTAGCCCGATCATATCTCCTTACTGAAACGTTACATAAATGTAAGATTCCGCACTGTGGTAGATAAGCATGCGAAGAACGTAATGCGCAATTTTTGTCGCTCTGCTACAAGGCATTTTTGAGATAGAGACCTTCAAAGTAAAGAAAATAACGTTCCCTGGGCCAATTTTGAGGTTTTTTATAAAAACATCTACACTACACATCAAAACTAAAAATACCTGAGCAGAAGCAAAACATGCATATATTTAGTTAAAGAAATTTCAGCTACCTAACTTTAATATATTTTGTGCAATTCAGAACGAAAGTTGGCCAAAACAGCAGAGCGGATGAGCGCTTCACTCTACCTCTTCGTCATTATTGATTTCCTGTGCTTCGAAAAAATTTTTGGCGGCAAAACAAATTGCGGATCTCTTCTTTCCACTCATCAGGCAAAAATATATAAAATTTTGAAATAAATTTGAGAGGTCGACTAGCCATCGATTGTTCGATCTTACGGGACTCACCCTACTACAGTGGTGATTCAGGTGAACACGAAGGGTTGATGATGAGTGTGTGGATTGACTGCTGTTTTTTTCACGTTACCAGACGGATTCTTCCACGTGAAGCCAGGAATGCTGGTGATGGACAGTATACGGGTGCATGTCACCGACATTGTCAAGAAAATTTATGCCCGGCAGCATGACGAAGATGCTTCAGAAGGGGTAGTGAATTGGGCGAGTTGGAAAATGCTCACGATGGTTAGCGCAAATGGAACACAGACGAAAAGAAGAAAACGACGACATAACGCTTGTGTCGTCGTTTTTTTCTTCTTTCGTCCGTGTTCCATTTGCGCTAACCATCATGAAGATGCTTCAGTCGCTCGACATTTCTATCAACCACAACTTCGAGGCAGTTCTGCGACGTTTCTGGGAAACATGGATGTCAGAGGGAGAGCGCAGCTTCACAAAACGGGGGCATGAGAGACGCACAGAGTTCGGCGAAGTGGCAAAATGGGGTGAGTGGAGCTTGGGATTCAATTCCTGAGAAGACCATTGTGCGGGCGTTCGCAAGGCCAGGTTGATCCCCTGCACGGCCGATGGCGATGTTGCAGAGTCCACTTTGAGCGAGTCAGAGGACGACAGTGATGTGCCAGCAGTACTACAACCAGAAGTAGCTGCGTTTGTTCGTGAGCGACTTGGAGGAAGACGACTTTGATGGTTTGGATTAAACGCCACCAAGCTATCGAAATAATAAAATACTTCACAAAGTATTGTTTTTATGTATGTTGGGAGGCGCTCGTCACGCGTCTACCAACAGCTGGAAACATGCAAAAGCGGTGGCCGCCGCAAGCATGCATTTTTGCTAGGGGTGTGCAAATAGTGAAATTCTATCTCGAATCGAATAGTGCCGAATAGTGGCCAAAAATATCAAATATCGAATACGAAAGATGACACTGAAAAATTGAAGAGGAAGAACAAAGAAATGAAATCTGCTCATGTCTCGAGCACCTAACGCGGTGTGTGACTGCTACCGAAAGGCTACAAATTGTCGTGCAGAAACAGAAGCTGTTCCACATGACCTGGCTTCAGGCTCTCTCGCCGTGATGTTACGGTGTTTACGGCTCATCTGGCCACGGTAACGTTGTAGTGCATCGTCATGAGTCAAAAATTTTTGGCCACCCGTTGTTCACAGCAGCATTTTAACAGTGCGCCGGAACGATGGAAGTTTCTGAACGAGGGCTGCGGTGTGGCAGTAGCACAGCGTGAACCAATGTTCACAAGTGAAGCCAACCATCGAGGGTTTCGCGGGGCAAAGTTGGAACGTTTTACGGCGTTTTGCAGCACACGCGACCGAACTACGCAAGTAGTCCGCGCGTTCGTTGCAGAAGTGAAGTTGTGAAGGGTTTACGGGTCTCTCAAGTGTTTTTTTACGTGCAGAAATTACATAATCTGTTAAAATAAGCATGCGCTCGCTCTTGAACCAGAATATCAGTGAAAGTTTTAACGAAAGGCTTACTGTAACGACATTAGCGTTAGTTTTAGCCACCCCACCCTAAAGGTTGGACCATAGGCCTTTGTCCCGTTTTTGCTATACGTCCTGTCGAATTATTCGAAACTTCGAAAGTCGAATCGAATTATTCAATTAGGTACTTTCGATTCGAATTCGAAACTCGAATATTCGCACACCCCTAATTTTTGCAGTGCATTCTCACGACACGATACTTTACGGTGGCCGGATGAGCAGGTGCGTCTCGTACACTGGTGCGACATATGCACCAGTGTGACTTATCTAAGTTTCTTTTTTTCGGAAAAACAGCCATATTGAGGGGGGTGCGCTTATACAAGGGTGCGACTTATAAACCCGAAAATACGGTATATGAATTGATGCCTGTTAAAAATTTTTGCCAACTCTCCCTTCTAGCCTGTCGGCGTGTCCTTCTGCCTTGAGACTTTACGTTCCTAAAACTTTCAAGATTCTCGGCTGTCGGTAAGTCCCGAAGCAACCTCCCAGCCTTGTTTAGCTATTTGCGCGCATTTCGACACTTCGTGTTTCACCATTGCATGCGTCGTTTACCGGCAGTCCAGTTGTTTGTGGGATACACTTAGTTGCAGCATCGGTGAGAAAAGCTATAAAGTACTTTACGGCTGCATCTAAGCTTAAACCACATATGTCTGTCCAACTAAAGAGAGTAAATTTTGGAACTGTTCCCAATCGGTTTTGTCAATGCGCCATTTGGGAACCTGTGGAGGACATTCATTCGTTATTGGCGCACTCAGAACTATTGGAAAGTGGTCACTTCCGTAAGGATTAATAATGACTCCGTTTGAGTAAGGGTAGAAGCGATGGGGATGCAATGCTGAGATCTATGGACGAGTAGGTATTGTTAACGAGGCTATAATATGTTGCCTCTTTCTCATTCAAGCGACATGCGCCAGAAGAGTAAACGAATTGTTCAATTAAACGACCTCGAGCATTGCACCGAGAATCGCCCCATAGACTGCTATGTGCACTGAAGTCCCCAAGGACCAGATAAGGTTCTGGTAGTTCATCTGTTAAGGACTGGAATTCATGCTTGTGCAGGTGGTAGTGTGGAGGTATGTAGAGAGAGAATATTGCCACGCCCACTTCTTCTTTCATTTTGATGTATTCGGGTTTGACCAGCAAGGACGGTTAGCAGTGCTCAACGCTGACCGTGCCGCAGTGTTCGAGAAGCTTCGCGATTGTAGTAAATCATTTTGTCAAGAATGTGCGCAGGACGCGAACAGTCTAGATTATTCAGGAGCTTGCGCGACCACCAGTCATAAGACTGGAAAGTTCGATGCGTGATGTATAAAAGACGGCGCGTCCCAGCCATGAGCAGATTATCAACGGCAGACGCCCAGTTCGCCGCTATCAGTACACAGCGTGTAATGCTGTAGTTTGAGTTTTCGTTTCCCGGCCACAAGTTCGGCGAAATAAACAGTTTTCATCTTGACACCCCTACTGCTGTCTTCATCGACGTCACAACCACGTGACATCTGGTGGAGGTGCTGACACCTTGATGTTCCGGACACCTACGAAGAGCCGGGAACCAAGCCCACAGCGTGAAGTAGAGGTCGAACACCTCGTGCAGCGAGCTAGCCACAGACTGAAAGGAGTACCCCCCCAATACGGACCCCTACCGGACAAGACAAAAGCCACGGCGACAAAGACAACAGGCACGATCACGGCCGCAGCGAACCCTGCCGTAATAGTGATGCAACCGAACAGGAAGCCGCCGACGTTCCGTGGTTCGCCGTGTGAAGATCCTGAAACCTGGCTGGAGACGTTTGAAAGGGTCGCAACATTTAACAACTGGAACGCCGACAACAAGCTGCGCCAACGTGTGCTTCTACCTGGAAGAAGCAGCAAGGACATGGCTCGAGAACCGGGAGTCCACACTTCGAACCTGGGATCTCTTTCGGAGTGTTTGTTTGGAGACGTTCACGAGCGTCGTCCGAAAGGAAAGGGCCGCAACCTTGCTGGAGACATGGGTTCAACTCCCGAACGAAAACGTGACCATCTTCGCGGAAGAATGACCCGGCTGTTCCGCCACGCTGACCCCAACATGCCAGAAGAGAAGAAGGTTCGTTTCCACATGCAAGGAGTAAAGGAACAGCTGTTTGCTGGGCTGGTGCGTAAACCACCCAAGACCGTCCAAGAATTCCTGACGGAAGCAACAGCGATCGAGAAGACGGTGGAAATGCGTACGAGGCAGTACAACCGCCGCATTCCTACGACGACCTACGGGGAGGTCACGCGCTGCAATCTGATGACCTGCGTGACACCATCAGAGCTATCGCGCGGGAGGAGCTGCGTAAATTGTTGCCCTCCTCCCAGCCTCAAGTAGACCAGATCGCCGACGTCGTACGCCAGGAAATCCAGCAATTTCTGGGAGCACCTGAACCAGTGCAGCCCGAGCCACAAGCAATGAGCTACGCTGCTGCAGCCCGACGCAACGCCCCCGCACCTCGTCCACGTCAAGACGCCGCGCCGCCGATGCAGTTCCGCCGCCACCACCACCACCGACACCCTACCGTCCTCCTGTCGCCCAGCGCTATGCCCCGCGCTACGCGCCAAGGAAGACCGACGTTTGGCGCGCCCCTGACAACCGCCCGCTCTGCTACCACTGCGGGGAGGCCGGCCACACGTACCGCCGCTGCTAGTACCGACAGATGGGGCTACGCGGATTCGCCGTCAACGCGCCGCGCCCGCAGCCAGGCGAACGGCCTCGCGACATCGACGACTACCGCACCGGAACGCAGTGGCAAGAACGACGACCTTCCCGCTCGCCGCCGCCCGGCCGCTACATGTCTCTGCACCGTCGGCAGCACACTGGCCCAAACCGGGGCCGGTCGCCTAGCCCGTATCCGGGAAAGTAAGGACAGCAACCAATGGAGGTGCGGTTGCTGTACGATGAAATGCCGAAGATCCTCCGCGGGCGCCCACAACGACAACGCGACAAGACCTGCAGAACACGAAGCGAAGCAGACGAAGCCCTGATGACGAAACCTCGGTCCCTGAAGAAGACCTGTCGACGCAATGTAAAAGCAGCGGGACAAGCCGACCTAGCCGTTGTGTGCAACGAGACCGACACGTACAGTGGCCATGGAAGAACTGATGTTTATTGCTTGCGCACCGGAAGTGCTCGAGCGCGTTGCCAGACTGGGTGGCGTACGCAGACGGTCTATAGCGGTAACCGATACATCCTCTTTCTTTAAAATTACGAGCTGATTACACAGTATGTCCTTATAAGGTGCAAGAGCAGACTTGTTAATTCTGGTAGCCCAATCGGTGGGGAGGTCTTTTGATTCTTGATGACCGCCGCGGGGAGGTATTATAACGGGTTCTATAGCAGTCTCTGCTGAACCTCTTGGGGCCTGCACAGCTGGCTTCTCGTGGTTTGTTGGCTGGACGACGCTCTAGGCTCATCTTCCCCCGACACTCCTGCTTGTCTAGGAGTTGCGGGAGGAAGGCATTCTTTCGGCAGCCCTTGGTCCCACTAATGGGCGATGATTCTGTAGGTGCTTCTATAGTGTCTGGGGGGCGCACATAGTTTCCCTTGCTGCTGCTGTTGATCTTGCGGTCACTAAGGGAAGGTCAACGCTCATGAATGCGTTTTACATCGGTTGCACCCTGCAGTCCTGACTGACTCCCCTCCCCCGCGTTACTAAGTCCAGTAGGTAGTGATGCAGAACTATCGATGGTACTATCGATACTATCGATAGTTAAGTCACTATCGAACTATCGATGGCAAAAGATACTATCGATAGTGCTATCGATAGTAAGTACTATCGATAGTTTAAAATCAACAGCGCACACTCGTTGAAGAAAAAAATTACGTCATCTCCCACTAAAGGGAACCATGTGAGGATGCGAAGCAGCGCATGGGCAGACTTAAAGTTCCGTTCATGACGGGCACCTTGCCCGATGTTAACGCGTCATTGCAAGTGGAGCACACCATGAATTCACTGTAGTTGCTGTGGCTGTTACTCGTCCCGAACTCTTGTTGGAGCACGCCACGCGGGTGCATCGCGCGTCTGCAGAATCTCGTTCCCCGACGCCATCACGTGACTGCTGAGAGAGTGTAAGGGGGAGAGGCCACAGCGTCTTACCCAGCCCCTCACACACGCCCGAACGCGCTAGCGCGTGCCAGCACACATGGTTCTGTCTGCATTACGCCAAGCTAGGACAGCATACTTCAGCCCGGGCCCCTAAAGTGCTCTGCACGTATCATCATCAAGGCGATCGAAGAACAAGAGGAGAAAGACTTCTCCTTGGCGCGGGCGCGCGCTCAGATGGCTATGCTAGGTGGTAGAAAGCGGACGGTCGCCTATGGTACTACGGACACCGAGCAAAAGCTTCTTCGTATCAAATAATTTTGGTTCCCCGCGCGCGTGGTACATAGTGGAGCCGGAGGAGCAGGATGAAGGGCAAGAAAGTTGACATGCTTGTGTTATTCACCAGAGTGCTTCGCTGACACATGGTCATAAAGTCAAACTATTCAGCTGTAGCGGAAAGGAAGCCGTTACATCGGGTGGAACTGCGCGGCCTCAATTTTATACTGCAATTGACGATTTCAAAATAAACAAATTATCAAGAACTAAGTTTGTTAATTGTAAGATGTAACTGGTTGATTTTAAGTATTAATTTATTGATGGACATATGCCGCCATTTTCACTGCGCAAATAATTTCTCTCCATAAAAATTTCCTCATAAATTAAGCGAAGCTGATAGTAGGCTATCGCGAAGTCGCAATGTTTGAGAAGCTTCGCGATTGTTTGACATTTTAAGATTACGCGCCGGATGCGAATATTCAAGTTTATTCGAGAGCTTACGCGAGCACCAGCGATAACGCTGGAAGGTTTGATGACTGATGTATACAAGGCGAAGCTTTCCACTGGTTATCAGATTACTCGATGGCCGGCGACTGCTCTCGCCGCAATCAGCGCGCAGTGTGTATCGCTTGTATTCTGAGTTTTGGTTTTCTGGGCACAAGTTCGACCAAAAAAAAAAGAGAATACGAAGCTCTTTTTTTTTACGCATCCGGCGCGTAATCTTAAAATGTCAAACAATCGCGAAGCTTCTCAAACATTGCGACGCCGTCTGCGTCAAACACAGCTATAACAGTCTGTGGGTGAAACCCGAATACATCAAAACAAAGCAATAAACACGCGTGGCAGTACTATCGCTAGTAATATTACCGATGGTACTACCAATTCGACTATCGATAGTTTGTCGATAGTAGTACTATCGATAGTCTGTTTACACTATCGATAGTTTCAAAGAAACTATCGATACTATCGATAGTCAATTTACCGATAGTTCTGCATCACTACCAGTAGGATGAAGCTGCTGCGGTGCTGAGTTGCTAGAGTATTTTGTTTTCCGCAAGTCTTGGCGGTTCCTTCTGGATTCGCTTCCATCTTCTGTTAGCACCCTGTACGATCTGGGGGCCACAAGGTCCAAAACCTTAGCTTTCGTGCCCCATTTGTTTCTCGACCAAATACGAACAGTGTCTCCGGGGTGGAGCGGCGGGAGATGCTGTCCTGTGTTCATATTTTGCTTGTGTTTTCGAGGGTTTGATAGCTGCCGTGGTGAATCCAAGCAAAGGTCTGGGAGTGGTGTTCTGCTGTTGCGACCCATTAGATACTGGGATGGTGAGACACCGTCTTCCAGTGGAGCTGCACGGTAGTTAAGGAAGCCAAGCCAAAACTCCTCCTTTGACCCTGCCTTCTTGAGGAGCCTTTTTATGATTTGTACCCCTTTTTACGCGAGTCCATTAGGTTTCGGATAATAGGGGCTAGAGATGATGTGCTCAAAGTCAAACATCACTGCAAAGTTTTTAAATTCCTTGGCTGTAAACTGGGGACCGCCATCAGTGCAGAGCTCATGTGGAATGCCATAGCATGCAAATACCCGCGAGAGTTTATTGATGACTTCACTTGTCGTGGTCCCATGCAACTCCTCAACCTCCGGATAGTTAGAGTATGCATCGCACACGACTACACGACTAGGTAATGCTTGCGAGCATATTCAGACAAGTCCGCTCCTATACCCTGGACCAGGGTTGATTTGGTGTGTCTCGTAACAGCAGGGGCTCAGCGAGTTGTTTGTATGCATGTATTTGGCAGGTCTCACACTGTTCCACCATTTGTCTTATGTCAGCTGCCATCCTCGGCCAGTACATGAGAGTGCGTGCTCGTGATATGCACTTGGCCATGCCCAGATGCCCCCGGTGCAACCGACAGAGCATTTCTTTTCTAAGCTCGGATGGGATTACAACTTTGGTGCCTTTCATCAGCACACCTTCCACCACATACAATTCGTTAGTGTGTTTTTTCCACACCCCCTTGATAGGCTTTGTCGCCTGCAGATTTTTTATGACCTGCTGCAGTTCTGGGTCTCTAGCTGTGGCATCTTCCAGTCTTTGCTTTGTTCTCCTGCTGACTCGTTCCTCCAAAACACTGGTGGCGTGTATTTCCAAGTCCTTCGAGCAGTTTTCTGACATGCATTGTCCTTGAATTCTCGACAGGGTGTCAGCTACAATCAGTTTCTTTCCTGGAACAAAGTACAGTCGGTAGTCATATTTCAGCAGTCTCAGGAACAACCTTTGAAGACGGGGCGGTATGTCGCTGAGTCCTTTCTTTGAGATAGAAATTAATGGACTGTGATCAGTCTCTATTATTATTCTTTGGCCTAGAACAAACTCATTAAACTTCTCACAGCCAAATACTATTCCAAGGGCCTCCTTTTCAATCTGTGCGTATTGGCGCTCACATTATGAAAACCGTTAAGCGCACAAAGACGGGAACAAGACAACGACACACCCGTCTTTGTGCGCTTAACGGTTTCATAATGTCAGTGTACCAACTAGCTCGGACCCAGCCTCTTATTTGCGCTCAGTTTCGGTCAAAACTCTTGACGCATAGCCAACCGGTTGCCACTCGGTACCATGCTGCTGAAGAAGTGCTGCTCCCACTGCATAGGCGGATGCGTCAGTAGACAACTTAGTAGGCAAGGATGGATCAAAAATTGCAAGCACCGGAGCTCGCGTCAGCATTTTTTTTAGATGGGCCCACTCGATGTCGTGCGCTCTTGTCCATTCATAGATAACGCCTTCACGCAATAGTCCTCGAAGTGACTTTGTATGACTTGCTAAGTTCGGCAAGTACTTGCTGAAATAGTTGACAGCGCCTAGCAACCTTTGGACTTCCTTTTTTGTAGCTGGTCTCTGGCAATGGGCTATGCACTCTACCAGTTCTGGGTTCGGTTTGATGCCTTCCGCACTTATTCTATCTCCAAGGAAGTCTATCTGCTTCACTCCGAACTTACATTTTTCCCAATTAAGCGTGAGGCCCGCTTCACTAGCTGTTTTCAGGGCATTGTGCAGCCTTTCTTGGTGCTCTTCCCATGAGGCACCCCAAATTAAAATGTCATCGATGTAGATGCGTACTCCAGGTAGCCCATCAAAAATCTCGGTCATTGTCCTTTGAAATATCTCTGGAGCCGACGCGATGCCATAGGGCAGCCTTTGGAACCGGTAACGACCAAATGGGCTGCTGAATGTGCAAATGCGCGAGGACTTTTCAAGAGGTATTTGGTGGAAACCGCTGTTGGCATCAAGCGAGCTGAAATATTTCGCCCCTGCCAGTTCGCTTTCAATCTCTTCTCTGCGTGGAAGTTGAAAGTGTTCTCACTTCAAAACCTCATTCACTTTTCTGGGATCCATGCAGACCCGAAGCTGACCGTTCTTCTTTCGAGCAATAACAAGTGGGCTTACCCAGTCAGAAGGCTCCCGCACCCTGGCTATGATCCCCGCTGCCTCCAAACGATCAAGTTCCTCTTTCAACCGGGGTCGAATTGCGTGAGGTACACGTCACGCCGGCTCGACGACTGGGCGGGCGCCGTCTTGGAGCGCCATACTGTATTCTCGCTTTAGTAGTCCGATGCCCGTAAACAACTTCCGATACTCTCTGCGAATCCACTCGGATAAGTCATCCTTGTTGACTGCTCTAATTCTGTTCACGAGACCAAACTGCTCGCAAGCGTGCAGTCCTAAGATCGCCTGCCGACCTTTCTTCACTACAAAGAATTCCACTATCTTGGTGTCTTCTCCAATCTGAACTGGGAGGCATACCTTCCCCATATGCACTATTTCATCACCGCCGTAGCTGCGTAGTACTGCTCGGGCCGGCAGCGGTTGGCACTTGGTTCCCAGGGTGTCAAACACACCGCGCGGCAGCAGGTTGGCCTGCGCGCCGGTGTCTACTTTCAGCTGCACTTCTCGTCCCGAAATCTGAGTCGCAACCTCCCAGTCGCGCCGATCGGCCGTGCTCGCTTTCTTACATGCCGTAAATATGTGCAGCACAGTAAAGGCGTCGTCATCGTCGTCGTCATCCCGCTCGGCGATGTCGTTCACATGCGTTGCTCTTGCTTTGCAGCAAACTGCGAAATGATTCTGCTTTCCGCATCTAGCACAATATTTCCCATATGCTGGACACTCTCGAGGCCTATGCGAGCGGTCGCAGTAGCCGCATTTCTTTCCTTGATGTCTCTCTTTGCTGTGCCCTAGCGAGTCCTTCCTGTGTTGCTGATACTTCTTTTTGTCTTGCGTCACTGCGTCTACGCTCTTGGTTTCACTCCACGCTTTGGTTTGTGCGGCAGCGATTTCCTCAGCCTTGGCCCACTCAACAGCTGTGCTGAGCGTCAAGTCTTTTTTGGCTAGAAGTTTTTCTCTCAACGCTTTACTAGATGTGCCGTACACTATTTGGTCACGCAGCATCGACTCCCGGAGGTTCTCAAAGTTGCAGCTCTTCGATTTCAGTTGCAGGTCCCGATAGAACTGTTCGAAAGGCTCACCTTCGGTCCGCGTGCGGCTCCGGAACACGTAGCGTTCGAACGTTTCGTTGCTCTGAGGTAAGCAGTAAGCCTCGAATGCTTGGACTAACTTGTCGTAGTCCTGCTTTTCTTCTCCAGTGAGGTCGAAAGTGTTATAAACATCGATCGCCTCTTGGCCCGCCAGGTGAAGCAAGATCGAGGCTTTCTGGGCGGGGCTGCGTTGCTTTCCCGGTTCCGAGGATTCTGTGGCGGTGAAGTACAGCTCGACTCGCTGCTTGAACCGAATCCAGTTCTCCGCCACATTATCCCCGAAACGTAACGGCTCTGGGGGCGGAAGTTCAGTCATTTTCTAGCGTGGTGATCTAGCCACTTCTGACACCATGTATGCAACGAGACCGACACGTACAGTGGCCATGGAAGAACTGATGTTTATTGCTTGCGCACCGGAAGTGCTCGAGCGCGTTGCCAGACTGGGTGGCGTACATAGACGGTCTTAGCGGTAACCGATACAGCCGTGACCCGACGCCGCGATTTAACCGCAACGCAAGACGGCAAATTAGCGACCTCGACGTACTATTCGATGGCCACAATGTCACCGCTCTCGTCGACACCGGAGCCGACTATTCCGTCGTCAGTGGACCATTCGCCCCAAGGTTGAAGAAAGTTAGGACCGCGTGGCAAGGCCCCGAAATCCAGACCGCTGGGGGCCATCTAATAACTCCGGTGGAGTCTGCACCGCGAGAGTCACCATCAATAACCGGACTTATCCTGCGAGCTTTGTAATCCTGCAAAACTGCTCCAGGAATGTGATACTTGGGATGAACTTCCTAAGCCACCACGGCGCCGTCACCGATCTAAGGTCTGAGTCAATAACGCTAACCTCAGAAAAAGCGCTGCCGCCACACACGACGCCAGGAAACCCCGTATTGAATGTGATAGAAGAGCACGTCACCATTCCGCCTCTCTCCAGCATCATCATTTCCGTCGGCACCGAAGAACCCGCAGACCTTGAAGGTGTCATCGAGGGCGATCAGCACCTACTTCTGAACCGTCAGATTAGCGTCGCAAGAGGCATAGCCGAGCTACATGATGGCAAAACAAAGGTAGTGCTAACAAACTTCAGCCACGAATATAGGCACCTCAACATTGGTACGACGGTCGCCCACCTCCACGAATTCGTGGACGCCAGCAATGCTTTCACCCTCTTCGATGCTACCGAACCTGTTTCGACGTCAACCCGAGTCTCCCGAAGCACAAGCAAGACCAGCTAAAAGCCCTGCTCCTACAATTCAAGGACTGCTTCTCGTCGTCGTCAAGAATTCGACAGACACCAGTCGCGAAACATCGCATCATAACAAAAGAAAGTGCCCGACCAATCCGTCAGAGCCCGTACAGAGTTTCGACGCGAGAACGCGAGGCCGTCAAGAAACAGGTCGACGAAATGCTACGCGACGACATCATCCAACCATCCAAGAATCCGTGGGCGTCACCTGTGGTGTTAGTGAGGTGGATGGAACACTACGTTTTTGCGTCGACTATCGTCGCCTGAACAAGGTCACGAAGAAGGACGTGTACCCTCTCCTACGAATAGACGACGCCCTAGATCGACTCCACAACGCCAAGTACTTTTCGTCGATGGACCTCAAGACCGGCTACTGGCAAATCGAAGTCGACGAGAGAGACCGAGAAAAGACTGCCTTCATAACACCAGACGGCCTGTTCAGTTAAAGGTCATGCCTTTTGGTCTTTGTTCGGCACCCGCGACTTTCCAACGTGTCATGGATACAGCACTGGCTGGCTTGAAGTGGCAGATTTGCCTCGTGTACTTGGACGACGTCGTTGTGTTTGCCTCAAACTTCGACGAACAGCTGCGGCGGCTTGAAGCTGTACTTCAAGCAATAAAGAACTCCGGACTCACCCTGAAGCTAGAAAAGTGTCGCTTTGCGTACGAGGAGCTCTTGTTCTTGAGACACATGATAAGCAAGTACGAAGTACGCCCTGACCCGCAGAATACAGTCGCCATCGCTACATTCCCGCCACCTGCCGACAAGAAGGCCGTGCGTCGATTTCTCGGCCTGTCCGCCTATTACAGGCGGTTCGTCAAAATCTTTGCCCGCATCGCCGAGCCACTCACTAGCCTTACCAGGACCGACGTCCAGTTCAAGTGGGAAACGCCGCAGGAGGAAGCATTTCAAGAACCAAAGCGACGCCTGCAGACACCTCCGTTACTCGCGCATTTCGACAAATACGCCCAAACATAAGTGCACACCGACGCAAGCAATGTAGGACTCGGCGCCGTTCTTGTGCAGAAGACTGACGGATTGGAAAGGGTAATCAGCTATGTTACCCGGTCGCTATCAAAGGCGGAAGCCAACTATTCTACGACAGAAAAGGAGTGCCTCGCCATAATCTGGGCTACATCAAAGTTTCGCCCCTACCTTTCCGGCAGGCCCTTCAAAGTTGTGAGCGACCACCACGCCCTGTGTTGGCTATAGCTAACTTGAAGGGCCCTTCAGGTCGTCTCGCACGATGGAGCTTGAGACTACAAGAACAAGAATTTGACATTACCGTCGTTTACAAGTTCGGAAGAAAACACTCCGACGCCGACTGCCTGTCTCGTGCCCCCGTGGACCCGCCGCCGCAAGACGACCAGGATGATGACTACTTTCTGGGAACCATAAGTGCCGACGACTTCGCTGAACAACAGCGATCCGACCCGGAACTCAGAGGCCTTATGGAATACCTGGAGGGCAAGAACGCCGTCGTTCCGAAAGTGTTCAAGCGAGCACTGGCGTCGTTTTTCTTACGCAAGTGCGTTCTCCAAAAGAACTTCTCACCACATCGAGTTAAGTACCTTCTCGTGGTGTCTTCAGAATTGCGACCAGAAGTCCTCCAGGCCCTGCACGACGACCCGACAGCAGGACACCTCGGTGTTTCCCGAACGCTGGCAAGAATGCAAGAAAAGTACTACTGGCCGCGCCTTGCCGCAGACGTCACTCGCTACGTAAGGACGTGCTGAGACTGTCAGCGACGGAAGACACCACCCACAAGACCAGCAGGCTTCCTTCAGCCGATCGAGCCTCCTCGGCGACCATTCCAGCAGATCGGGATGGACCTCCTGGGGCCGTTCCCAACGTCGACAAGTGGTAATAACTGGATCGTCGTAGCTACCGACTACCTGACCCGCTACGCCGAAACAAAGGCCCTACCTAGAGGCAGTGCCGCCGAGGTAGCGAAGTTTTTCGTTGAAGACATCGTTCTGCGTCATGGCGCCCCAGAGGTCCTCATCACCGACAGAGGTACGGCGTTTACTGCGGAGCTAACTCAGGCGATCTTGAGGTACAGCCAGACAAGCCACCGCCGGACCACTGCCAACCACCCTCAGACCAATGGCCTCACCGAGCGGCTAAATAAGACCATCGCCGACATGCTGGCCATGTACGTTGACGTCGAGCACAAGACGTGGGATGCCATCCTTCCGTACGTGACCTTCGCATACAACACCGCTGTGCAAGAAACGACGCAGGTGACGCCTTACACGATGGTCTACTGAAGGAGCCCAGCAACGACGCTCGACGCAATGCTGCCAACGGCCACCGATGAAGAAACGACGCAGGTGATGCCTTACACGATGGTCTACTCAAGGAGCCCAGCAACGACGCTCGACGCAATGGTGCCAAGGGCCACCGATGAAGACAATCTCGACGTCGCTGCCTATTTGCAACGCGCCAAAGAAGCACGACAGCTCGCCCGCCTACGGATCAAGAACCAGCAGGCGACTGACAGCCGCCGCTACAACCTTCGACGACGCCACATGGAGTATACATAACTTGCAAGTGACGTCAGTTCCTGTCTTCCGTCCGCCATTGCCGAGCACATACGTCTCAGTGAACGCGGTGTGTTTACGTTCGTGCGCGGATCGTTCGGCGTATTGCGCGTGTTTTGATCGTTTGCCTTGCGCCTATAACGAACGAGAATCGTTCAGGACATTATGCAGCCCGCAGTGTCGTCAGTGGTGTCGCACGTAATGGATGAAACAACTTCGCACCAGTCATCTACAGCGACGCTTTTCGCCGCCTGTATTTTGCGGCGCTCAAACTGCACAGATTTTGTCGCTGATGGCTGCATAAAACCATGGCCCAATAACGTGTTTGGCGCCCAGTCGGGGTTCGTTTCACCGAAGAGCAAAACCGAAAACCAAGGCACGATCGCTGTGTTCAATTCGGTGCTTCACGTATCGACAAAAATTAACCTCGCGCATAACTCCGTGGTGTTACACTCGGCGAAAAGGTGAGGAGATTCGGAAGCATTACTTACCTGTTATGAAGTAACACCCGCACACACAAACGTTGTGCAACGTGTGAGGTCCTTCCTGTTTACGCGCGCATAAGCCATGTGCTCCGCTTCTCGGACAGCTCTTTCGAGCGGTCGCACGGGTTTGTGATCACGTTTGGCAATCAGTACGCCCCCGCGTCTAGTCTTTTTTTTATTATTTATTTACACTTCTCGTGCAGCAGCCAAATAGCGCACAAATCGCTGTTGCGATGTGCAGCGTTGACGGGAAATGCGGGAGCCGCACAGCTTGGGTTGGTGTCGTCTTCTGCCATGTGCTCGGTAATGGCGGCGCATGACGCGAAATCGTATCCCAGAGTTCCGCAGTGTGACGTAGTTGCAAGTTATGTATAGTACCAACCCGGTGACAGCGTATAGGTATGGACGCCAATACACCGACGGGGACTTAGTGAGAAGCTTCTTCGACGATACTTCGACGCCTCGGCGCACTCGACTACGAGGTTGTCCCTGACGGCATTACGAACTCTCAGCGGCGCCATGCGCGGCCTGAAGTAGTCCATGTCGTGTGCCTCTCAATCCATATTACGCGCGTTAGTGAATCTGAGGATTGTACTTTTGCTTATTGTTTATTGTACTTTCTTGTTTTATTGTTGTTATTTCTTGTTCCATGCATTGGCCACCCCCGCATATTCTGTTTTAAGCATTGGGACGGCGCTTTTTCGGAGGGGAGCATTGCCACGTGCGTTTCTTATCACTTTTGCTGCATTCGGTTATTGCCCCCAAAGACTGTCAGCAACGCTCAGCGCAAACTGCGCCTCATTGTTCGAGAAGCTTCGCGATTATTGTAGATCGTTTTGTTAAGATTGCACGCAAGACACGAACACTCGAGCTTATTCTAGAGCTTGCGCGACAGCCAGCGATAACGCTGGAATATTCGACGGCACATGCATAAATACCGACGCGCTTCACCGCTTGTCAGTTGATCGACGGTCGACGCTCTGTTCGCCGCTATCAGTGTATTGCTGTAGTTTGACTTTCAGTTTCCCGGCCACAAGTTCGGCCAAATAAAAAAAATAAAAATCCTCGGAAAAATCAAACATATCGTGAAAGAAAATCAATTTCAGCTTTATACAGAGCAATGGAAGTGTCGCAGACACACTCCTCACCTGCTTTACCGATTAGAAACGTTTCCAACGTTTCACGAGACGTTTTTTTGTGTGCCTCTGCCTACAATTTTTGCGCATCGGAAACATGGTTCACAATTCGAACATGTCATGCAGTGGTCGACAAGATGAATTCTCTCCTTGTTAATTTCTTGCGTGTTCCCTGAGCCGGTCATCGAGGCAGCGGCCCGTCTGGCCGATATATACTTTGCCGCAGGTCAGGGGAATCTCGTACACGACGCTGTTGGCACACAGAACGAAACGTTGTTCATGGTTCTTTTTACAGCCTCCTTTTTCCTCCGCACAGGTGGCGCAACAGCTCAGGTGAGCGAGCTTCTGGAGGGCCCAGAAAGCGAACAGCACGTTGAACCGGCTAGCCACTTTTTTCAGGCTATGTGACCTTGTGCATGTACGGCACCACTTCTGGCCTCTGGGCGCCCACCAGGGGCTTCGCGGCATGTAAGTAGCAATGGTGCTTCATCTTCTTAAGACGCGTCTCAGCAACAGACAAGACGACCGACCCAGGGAAGCCGGCTGAAAACAGCCTGAAGGTTAAAACTGCCCTGCACCTTGTGTATGCACGACTTCCGAAGTGCTGAATCAAAATAGAGAGTTGCGTTGCCTCTCTTTACCGTTTTTGAGTGAGCTGAATTGTACGAAAGGAGTTCTTTTTGCGCACGCGGAGGGTACGCCCAGCAAATATGACTTTCGTTGAACATCAATTGCAAATCTAAAAACTGAAGCTTACTTTCTTCTGGACGTTGAAAAGTGCATTAGCCCTTTCACATGATTTATAAAATCTTCTAGAACACACTTCAGCGAATGCGCATATGAGGATGAACACTTGCTAAAAAGAAC
This sequence comes from Rhipicephalus sanguineus, assembly GCF_013339695.2. Classification (NCBI taxonomy): domain Eukaryota; kingdom Metazoa; phylum Arthropoda; class Arachnida; order Ixodida; family Ixodidae; genus Rhipicephalus; species Rhipicephalus sanguineus. Next base: position 30,290 of record NW_023614274.1, read on the forward strand.
TAAGAAGTCGTCCACACAAGGAAAAACTTTAAGGACCTTGTCATTGTTGGAAGAATTAAAACGATCGTGTAAAGAGCGATCGATAGATGAGAAAAAGATATGACACAACACAGGCGCGATACATGAACCAATACAGATGCCTTTCTTTTGAAGATAAATCTGGTCGTCAAACTTGACAAAAGTGGTCTGGAGGTAAAATTCTAAAAGGTTTCCTACTGACATGCCTGCGGCATTTTGGAAAGCAACCGTACCATTTTCATCAATGCAGTCTGTGATGGTGTAATGTGGGCCCAGGATCCGAAATAATTCAACCGGCAGTCAGGTGATTCTGTACACACAACACAGACTTTAACACAACCGATAACTGACGATTTACACACAACACACTACAGCATTCCTTTTGTACATTCTAAACGTCCTACGCGCCTCGGCACACAAACTGTCCTACTCGCCGTTATGCCTGTTGCCGCTGCGGCGAGGTCGGTAGTCACCGGTGTTCCTTGTGCAGTCAACAGTCACGCTGCCTTGACCGTGGCGAGGTGGTGGTGATGGTGGCACTGCAGGCCGGTAGGTCACCAGGCCACTGCAGTGCAGGTTAACTGCCCGTCGCCAACATGAGCCGCGGCCACTTCGTGACACCACTCGGGCCCCAGGACCTCAGGCCAGAAACAGACTAGGCTGCCGGTCTCCGTGTCAGCACCAGGCACAGAGCGGGAAACAGGCTCGCCAGGTCCACATGGCTGCCGGACGCATGGTTAAGCGAAGTCGAGACCCGAACCGCCGACCAGCGGCTGCCGTTCCAACCGTGTCGCGCTCCAACTGCTCGAGCCGCACGCCCCGCTCGCGCTTCCTTTTCCTCGTCTTCTCTTCCAAGGCGTAACGCAGAGCAGAACTGTCGTTCCCTCTTCGCCCCGTCACGGGCCACACAATCCACATCATCACACAGTCTTTAACTGCGAGATACAGTTCACTATGGGGCACCGCGTAAAACAGTTCTTCCATGTCGACAGAAAACGCAAAACCTATGTCACTGTTGCCTTCAAGAAAGTTCACTACATCAACGGAAGTTTTCGTGAGGAACGCATCAGTTATCTCGAGGTTATTCAGGGTTTTAAGCAGATACTTACTGACGCAATGCTGCCACGTGCCCCGTTCGTTCACAACGGTACGAAATAGGGCATCAGGTTTATGCGTCTTAACGCTAAAGAAAACGTTCAACGCAGCACTATCACTGTTTGTGATGTCTCGGGCGAGCTTAAGAAGATCTAAGCGCTTGGAAAGTTCTACTGATTTACATTTAACTCTTGCCTTGCCTTTCTTCACGCAAAAGAAATTCTTGTTGGCAGCCACAGCAGCTTTTTCATAGTACATTGTTTTCGGTAAGACAACGAAACCGCCTACCTTATCTGCCTGCAAGACGCACAACTCATTGTCTTTAAAGAACTTCACAACACATTTCAAACTCTCTTTAGCACCCCTTGGATCCATCCGTTTTACATTCTTGGCGAGACAGTCAATTCCTTCCAAGAGACAGCGTTCACGACCTTCCTGAGGTGCCCTCTCTGCAATTCTTCGGTTCAAGGCTGCAAGTTCGTGGGGAGGCACACACGGTTTTAGTCCAAACTAAGGACCCTTCTATAGAATATTTGTAATATTGGAGGGAACTGAAGCTCCTCCCATGACTGTCAGGCAGCCGGTACGACGTTCCAGCTCCTTAGGCTTCGCCACGGCACCAAGGATCCACCTAAGGATGTAGCTCCATGAGACTGCTTGGCGTAGCGCACACCCACAAGGACAAAGAAGGACACACACACACACAGCGCTGTGCGTGTGTGTGTCCTTCTTTGTCCTTGTGGGTGTGCGCTACGCCAAGCAGTCTCATGGATCATAACCAACTAGCCCAACAAAGCGCCTTGGGATGTAGCTCCACCAGAATTCCGTAATTCGCATGGCTTCCCGTTTAAGAGTGTAGAACTGCCTTTCCGCCACAACTCCAGGGTACCGAATAAAGGTAGCCACCCTCGGCCAGTCGAAGTATAAACGCACTTGCCGCCAAAGTTCGGATCGTAAAATTTTCACCAGTCTTTTCACATGTCCCCACGAAGGCGCAACAGGACCAAGCAGGGCACTTACTTCCGGAGGGGTGATGCTCTTCCTAGTGCAGAATCCAAGAAACCTTCAATGGCAGATCGCTGCGACGATGTTGGCCAGGAGCCAGTTGACATCATGAAGATCAGTACGACACACAAAGAAAGAGGAGCCTGATGTATAAGAAATATGCTTTAAGCGAGTTGACTGTTGGGCTAGTTCGTTTTAGGCATGGGCACCATCGTTAAAAGCGCAACACCACACAACACAATAAAGGCCAGACAAGCACAGGTGCAAACTAACAAACGATTTATTGAGGCAGATCTCCAGGTATATATACCAACAGGCTGCGCAGGCGCATCGTCACAACAATCCTCAGAAAAATAAAATATATCGCGAAAGAAAATCAATTTCAGCTTTACACATCGCAATGAAAGCGTCGCTGGCTTGCCCGAGTTGTGAACCACGTTTCGAATGCGCAAAAATAGTAGGCAGAAGCTGACAAAAAACGGCTCGTGAAACGCTGGAAGCGTTTCTAATCGGTAAAGCAGGTGAGGAGTGTGTCAGCGACACTTCCATTGCGCTGCGCTGTATAAAGCTGGAATTGATTTTCTTTCGCGATATGTTTGATTTTTCCGAGGATTGTTGTGACCATGCGCCTGCGCAGCCTGTTGGTATATATACCTGGAGATCTGTCTCAATCAGTTGTTAGTTTGCGCCTGTGCTCGTCTGGTTTTCTCTTGTGTCGTGTGATGTTGCGCTTTTAACGATGGTTCCCACGTTTGTTAGTGATCTGGCAACAATAAAAGGGGACTGAGAGCTGAGCTAAACAGAGAGCTGAGCTAGTTGGTAACTATTCATTCTAAGAAGACAGGGCGTGCAAACACTGATTGCCGTACGAGTGTGGTGTATAAGGTCCCTTTCAGCTGCGGCCGCTTCTACGTAGGACAAACGGGCCGATGCATTAACCAGAGATTGTTGGAACATAAGAGATCGCTAACAGGAGGCTCACCTTCTAATCTCTCTTTACATTGTCGAGATTGTAAGTGCACGCCAAAATTCGATGAATGCGCAGTGTTGTACCGTCATAAAAATGAAGAAACGCGCCTGATGATTGAAGCATGACATATCGAGAATAGTGGTAGCGTATGCGTGAGCCAACTGTCGATTAACTTGCATAAAGACGAAATCAAATGCCTTAACAGTTATCTTCCACGTAGACCGCCACCCGTGCCGGATTGATAGGTTCGCCTGTTGCATGGGCATGCGCAGATAAGTTTTCGTGCCTTCTTTCTTTTCAGCCATTGTGCGTCTCTTCAGTTGTTAGTCGGCATTTGTGGTGTCCTGACTTCTATCTTGTGTCCGTGTTTGCACGCCCTGTCTTTTTAGAATAAAAGGGGAAACAGTCCTAGCTGTTTTGTTGGTCTTTTCGTTGTGCACAACATGGTAATGGGGGAATGTTTCTTTTGGTCGGCTGAGGAAAGTCATCTCTTCAGTGTGTACACACTTTGAAGCGTCACGATCACTTATTAAAGAGAATGCTCTATCCATGATATTGGAATTCAATTCGGCACCGATGGCAGCCACCCACCACGGAGCCGAACATGGGGACGCTACAAGATTCACGCTATCGAAAACATGCAAATGACAGACGTACACCGCTATTATAACCAAATGCGCATAGACCGAGGTTGGCTATTTGCACGACGTTAACCCAGGCCGCCTACGAAAACAGGGACGTAACTAAAGGGAGTAGGAGACAGGACAGAGAGGAAAGGAAAAGACAAGAGAGAGGGATAGGGAACGGCGACCGCCAATTTCACCTGGGTGGGTCAGCTCAGGGGTGCCGTCTACGTGAAGCCGGGACCAAAGGCGTGTGTTGCGTGTGCTGGGGGCCTTAAAAAGGTCCAATTACCCGGCATTGGCTCAACCCCCACGATCCCATTTTCCCCGGACACGGCTAAGCCACGCACGGCGGGGTGTGGGAGGGGTTAGCTCAGGTGCGTGGTGTCGCTACACACCAAACGCCTGCTTGCACAGACACCCCTGGGGGGGGGGGGGGGCAAGAGTTTCGAAGCGTTGGTATTTAAATAACCAATGCTACCTTACACATGGACCAGGGCAATACATGAGGACTGTCCTCGTGTATTGTTCCTTCGTGCGTGAGTGAAGAAGCGCTGCTTTTTAAAGACGATAGTCTTTCTTGGGATACTTAAACGGAGAAATTTTGGTCTGTCTTTCTGTTTATCGGCACGTCACTCAATTTAGTCAGTCGGCCAAAGTTGAACCACTTGCCCAAGGGCCAGCCATCTTGAACGGCTGACTAGGTTCATACTTGTATACATTGCCGATCAAAAAGCAAATATTACGCATGTCTGAGGCGCAACATCACTAGGTAAGTATTAGGTGGTGTTTTCCTTTAATAGAAAATGCATACATACGTAATTCTAAAGACCCTAGTTTCTTAAGCTGCGCTGAAAATGCTACTGTGCTGAAACTTGCCTTCCTCCGTGCCCTCTGCACGAGCTCATTGTTGTGTTTCGGTTTCGGTTCTGTATTGCACTTTACGAATGCCATGGGGCGCCGCTCTGGCATTCATGTTTTACCCAGGCGACGTGTAAATAAAAGTGTGGAGAGTACTCGTTGAGTGCGGACGCGCCTCTTCTATTGTCATTAGACGAGATTTGCAGCGAAGCACGCAGATACGCAGCCAATTTTTTTAGATGGATCGAAAGCAGACGTGCTATAAGCCTAACACAAGTGATGATTGATGAACTTCGTACACTGTAAAGTATAACAAAGTAAGACATTCTTATAATTAAAGCACGCCCATGCCAAATACAAGACAACAACTATTAGTTTCTGAAGTATTTAGCACAGATTTATCGAGACGGGACAAGACGAATGGGTAACACGTACACAGGTGCCAACTTTCAACAACAAAAAAAAGGAAAAGAAAATATCTGAAGATAGTATATAAGGTCAGAAGTAAGCCCTAACAATAAGTTATTACAGTGGCACATGAGACATGAGAAGCGGCAATCCAATGCCGACACCGCACTGCCAGCATGATCAGCAAGTGGGCGTACTTTCTTTTTCGAAGGCAGCCGGAGATTGCAATGATGAAATGCAACTACTTACTGTTTGTGCATGCACTGCTATGCAGGCAAATTTCTCAGTTATCGAGAAGCACTGCTTGCCTTCTAGACCCAAAAAAAAAACGAGAAAAAAAAAGAGAGGCAATAACTCACAGCCAATTCAGGCATTTAGCAAAAAAAAAAAACCGCCACAATTTTTTTACTGAAATATAAATAAATGAAAGAGTTGTTGCCATTTCAGGGCAATGGCTACCCTTTCCACTTGGTTATCGTGGTAAAAAATAAAAAAAAAGTGGAAAGAGAAATAATATATATAGATATACAGTCTTGCATTTAGCAAGTTCAAAGGTTCTGGTTTTAACAGAGCACACATACAATCACGGTGCACATTTTCGATGTAGTTCGCTCAATACTCATATTAGAGTAAAAAAAATGTTGAAGTATTTTCACTGCTTTCTCATAGACATCATGCAATTAACTGTACAAAACAGCGCTAAAAGACGGGACGAAAAAAGGACACAAACCACGGCGCTGACTAACAACCAAATGTCTTTTATTCTTCCAGTCCGCATGTATATACTCCGCCACAATCTCAAGAAAACATAAAAGCAAAGAAACAAAGAAAAAGATGATGATTAGACTGCGCAGAGGCCAAAAAATCCTCAATCGGAAGGAGGGATATCGAGGGAAGGCTGACACATGCCTCTCCGCCGTTATAGACATGATACGCTTCAGAAATGACACGCGCCCGTTCATCGCGGTACTTTGACAGGAATGTCGAATTTTTAAAAGATGGCTGGCAACCACATTCATTACAGTCAAGAGACAGTTGACTACCTATGGCTTGTTTACGTACGTTGTTCGCATGCGAACAACGTGTGAACAAATGCAAACAACGTCCGTAAACAAGCCAGAGATAGTCAACTGTCTCTTCACTGTAATGAATGTGGTTGCCAGCCATCTTTTAAAGATTCGACATTTCTGTCAAAGCACCGCGATGAACGGGTGCGTGTCATTTCTGAAGCGTATCATATCTATAACGGCGGAGAGGCATGTGTCAGCCTCCCCTCGATATCCCTCCTTCCGAAGGAGTTAACTTTTCTGTCCGATTGAGGATTTTGTAGCGTTAGCTACACTTGCCTAGCCGGAGCCGATTTCGCGTGGACCCTCATGAGCCGTGCTGCGCATGGGCGAGGCTCAGTGATGTCACACAGCTGGCTCACCGGAGCCGGCATCTCACACGCTCTCCGCCACCGCTGCGCGCGGCTCGCCGCTGCTGGTCTGCGCGTTCGGGAGGAGTGGCGTCGTAGCCGCGGTAGACACACTGGCGCCGGCGCGCGCGCAGACTCCGCCACCGCCGCACGCGACTCGCCGCTGCTAGTCTGCGCATTCGTGAGGAGTGACGTCGTAGCCATGGCAGACAGACTGACGCCGGCGCGCGCGCAGCTATTCGCCTTCGCTGAGAAGTCGCCGTCTGACACTGTGCTGGAGCCGCTTGATAGTGCCTCTGACTGGCGTTTTCAGGTGGCTAACGCCACGGAGAAGGAGAGCGCAAATGCCGCTCAACGGCGCAGAAGAGCCGAGAAGCTTATCTCATCGGATCCCGAAGTAGTTGCCTGGCAATTAGCGGTTCAGTGTACGAAGAATGAACAGAAGAAGGCTAATATTCCTAGGCAAACTGGAAAGCTAAGAATAATCAGCTGAACCTTTGCTAACGCTACGTATATCCTGGCATAGCCGAGCTAAGCCACTGCAAATTTTTTTGGCGTCTGCGCAGGCTAATCATCATCTTTTTCTTTGTTTCTTTGTTTTTCTGTTTTCTTGAGATTGTAGCGAAGTATATACATGCGGACTGGAAGAATAAAACACATTTGGTTGTTAGTCAGCGCCGTGGTTTGTGTCCTTTCTTTGTCCCGTCTTTTAGCGCTGTTTTGTACAGTTAATCATGAAACAACCAGCCCATATGCGTACCTTATTACATATGCGCCCATATGCGTACCTTATTACATATGCAAGTCTGCAAAAAGAGCTATACATGCGCGGGGCACGTACACTGCAGCAATGCATTATCAAGCACGCAATCTGCACATGATGAATAGCACGAAATGCAGGATTGAACTATGTCATGTTTTCTCTTTAGTGCTTCCACTTTCTATTGTATAATTTCTTGATATGTTCAAAACCCGGTTGAACAGTGCTTTGGTGGTAGGGCCATTGTCCGGCAGTTAATCTGCCGTTAGCCATATCATCCCCTGACATGTAGCATGTTGAAAATAAACAATAAACTAAACTAAAAATCGATATATAACAGTCCCGAATAGCCAAGACACTCATATCGGCTCGCCTCGGCACATAATGCAATGCCTCTTACATGGGCAACTTTGTATGTTTTTCAGAATTTTGTCATTATTTCATAGAACAGTTTCAAGTGTACTTCAAGCGAACAACGAGCAGTGGCTGTTATGTATTCAGCCACGTATGGCGTGGTTATAGTTCTATGTTGGCAACCTTGATAATGTTTATGATGTCTTGAAAGTGAATAAATAGCGGCCACAGCAAGCGCAGCAATGCAACTTTTTAGGTGCGTTGGACAAAGCGCTGGCGTCTGCTGCTCCTGCGACAGAGCAATGACCATACATGCCAATATAAACAAATGCACTGCCTTATGCTGATTTTGTGAATGCTTCAGTGCACGTTATCAGCCACCTAAATATATTGACCAAAATAACTAAACAATAACTGCAGCTTTTATTGTTAACCTTCACCTTAACACTTTCGTGACCGCACCTAGTCCCATCGATAGTATGTTATCGATGACTTCAAGATCAAGTTTTGGCACTCTCTGAGCGGTTCTGGACAGCTAACGCAATACAAAGCATAAGATAACATGTTTTTTATCAGTTTTGTTTGCGAGTTTGTTTTTTTCCACCGTGGGGAGATTTTTAAAGCTTGTTCGCAGTCGGGTAGGTGAGCGCTCGTTTCACACTTCGCGTCGACGCCACTCGCGGGTGTTCCACAGAAACGGCTAATTTTGACGGATTCCGATAAATATGAGCGGGAATATCTGGATGATGGTAGCACTACAGACACGGAAGACGACTTAGATTCGCCAGGCTTCAGTATACGGACGGCGAAAGTGCGTCAAACCTCCCCGGAACATCAGCAGCTATCCACCGGTAAGCTTCGTCTTCTCCTCGGGTCGTTTTATCACTGCCGCGCATCGATGTAAACGCATCCGGTGCGTTCTAAAAATAACAGCTCTTATCTGCAAGGTGTTAACTTCATTCGGGCGGGAGCATTCGGCGCCGGCTACAGAAAGAGCGCAGTTCTCTTCGCGAAGATGGCGCGGAGCGGACTTTGACCCAACGCTCCGGTGTGCTGCGCGGCGGCGTCTTCGTGTTGTTTTTAGAGGCGTAGCTCCTCTTAGTCTAACCTTGTCACGTCTCCGTTGTCCGGCGTAAACGGATCTCCCATATGATGCAATAGATGGCGCTGTCTCATAGAAGTACATACAAACTGCACTTCAGGGACGATATTCTAGATGGCGCTGTACACAATCTGTGTCGTCATCACCATTTCTCGTCTCATTTCCTAGATGACGTTGGTCCAATAGAATTGTGTGCAATATGGCGCTTGTGTGAATCGACACTAGATGGCGCTGGAAGTTCCGCTGCTCTCCGATTGGCTGCTGCGCGGGCTGCGCGGGGATGCGCGGGGAGCGAGCACCCCTCTCATTCTCCTGGATCGTCGGCGTACGTGTCGGATCGTTGGCGGAGCATGGATGATGCGCAGCGGCGGGCGCTCGCTTGGCGGCAGCCAGGCGGATCCCGTGACGGTGCGCGCCAAGGACGCCGCTGCGAAACGGGCGCAACGAGAAGCGAACCCCGAAACCATGATTGCTTCAGGAGCTTCGCCCGAGCTCTTCATCATTCACCCGTGGATATGCTGTAATTTTTTACCACAGAAGTCGTCAGAGACAAGTATGCGTGGATGCATACGTTTGAAAAGCCAACATACAGTGAGAGGGACGGATCCATGGAGGGAGGTTACTGAAGAGAAGATGGGCAAGTTCGTCTCACTCCATGTATACATGGTAATCGTTGAAGTCCCGCGCTTGCATTGGTGTTGGTGTCGACGACACATATTTCCAGGCCTTCGTCCACCGTCAGTGATGCCATGGAAAAGGTTAAAGGCTTCTTGAGTGTCTCTGATCTGATGAAGACGACCGTCGCATCCCATGAGAAGCTTCACCACGTGTCTTCTCATTACAACACATGAACGATTCTTCTACGCTATCTTTTAACCCCGTCGGAACCTTTCAGTGGATGAGAAAATGGTGAAATGTGAAGGTCTGTATGGTATTCGGCAGTATATGAGCGAGAAAGAGGTCAAATGAGGGTACAGTTATGGATTTTTTCATATTTGGAACAGGCTACACTGTTCATTTCAACAAATACACAGGAAAATTGAAAAATACCAGAACTCCAAACTATGCTAGGAAAGTTGAACAGAAAAAAATTTTTTTTCCCGAAACATGTGCAGCCAGCCTTTGTTTCACTGCGTTGAGAACCTGCATAGCGCGGTGGCATGATAGATACTAGTGCCTATATTCTTGTATTTATGTAAATAATCTTTGTACTTACAGAGCTTATATTTCCACTATTATTCTATGAGGGCTTTGCGTTCAAAATGCATATTTGGATTTTTTTAAATGTTTAATCTTTGCTGAGTAGCACTGATGTTTTTATGAATCTTTCTTTCTTTTTGATGCATTTTTCTTCGTTTGATTTTTTTTTTATTATATTCGAAATAAATCCCTGTTTGGTATTATTACTGTTGGAAAGACCAAGAGACCTCTCCCTGTTTACAAACAGTGTGACGTCACTGGCAGTGTCCCGCCCCGAAGTCCCGCCTTCGGAGCAGGTGCTGGTTGGCAAGAAAGTGCCGCCGCCGGGATCTCTCTGCATAGCAGCGCTGCGTGTGTCTGCTTTACTTCGATAGAAGTTTTTGCAAATTGCTATTTTCTGAACTCACAGCTGTTAGAAGGAAGAGTTACTGCCTGCAATGAACGATTCTGTTAGGTCAACATATGATTTTCTCGTCGTGGATGACAGCCATAAAAAAATCTTATGCTCCCTCCTCGAAAGCGAACGTTGTACATTTTCACGACGACTGGTGTTTGGAAATGGCATGGATGTGAACGTACTCAATTTCCGTCGCGAAATGTGCACTGCAGTTTTAAACGATGTACAGCATTGGCGGCTACTGTGCGCGAGCTCATGGATTAGATTCTCACTCACGACGCAAAATTCTGATCAGAGATGAATGAAAGAAAAAAAAAACGAAGGAACCACTCATTAGCCTGCGTTCGGTTAACAAATCGCCGTGAAAATGAAAGCAAAGCATTCCCCTACGGCGTTCCTCATAATCCACTGAGCAGTTTTGAGATGTTAAACACAATAATTTAGTTATAAATAATGTCTTGCGCCGTTACTTCGCTATATCTGATGCCTACAACGTGTTTCTATACTTACTCCCCTCCTTTAGACTTGGTACACAAACTCGGATTGTCACTTCATAAATATCGAGCCGTAAAGATAAGCTAACTAGAATATGACAAACAAGAATCTCCACTGCTTCCATTAAGACTTACATCTCCAATAAAATGCGACACGCGCATGGCTCTGGATATTCGCCGTGGTAAACCGTACGTGCATGTTCGGCAATGCTAAAACACACTGGTAGCTCATGCGTAGTCTCACCTTTCAGCCCGGACATCATGCACTTTTTCTTGTTTTTTGTTTTGTGCACCCAGCACAAACACTGAGATGTACGCACTCGCAGATCATCGCGTCAAATAAAATGTCCAATCCTGATGTTCCGTCGACAACCGGTCACTGCAAATTGCCCTGTTAGACACAACGCGCGCCGATTTTTTCGCAAACAAGATGCATCGTTATTCACACAGCACACACTACACACAATATTGTCACTTTCAACGTCCGCAACTGTGAACCGATATCGTCGCTGCCTTTAAACGCACACTACACGCCACTGTAAACGAGGCACATTTTCGAAGACGATATCGCTGTTTCTCGCACAGACCACCACGTGGGTTCACTTCTCCAAGTTAAACAGCCAGCGGCGTGGCAAATTTTTCGTCACGCAGTCCACGAAACATTTATATGTTCTTTGACTTATACCACAAATAATTTTGGAACCGAAAGATTAAGAAAAAGCTTCAAAAGAAAAAAAGAACGCGCGCCAAACACCGTGCGACTGTACCACGCTGAGCCGGCAGCGGGAGTGTATTGCCAACCACCCGCCGTTGCACGTGCGCCGAGAGGTCACGTGACCTGACGTCACGGGGAGTGAGTGACGTAGGCCGGTAGAGGTCTATTCTTCCTCTATCACTTGATACCCTACACTTTAGCATCAATTATATTCTGTGGCAGGAAAAAAATATTTCCTGGACTAGCCAAAAACGACCGATTTTTCCGCGGTCACGAAAGTGTTAACGTCGGTTCACGTGCAACAGGGACCCGTACTCTACGTCCACGTTTATATACCTGCTTGGTCAAAACTGGATGAAAGTGACACCAGTCCACACTTGACGCGGGAAGATGCACAGTGCTTGAGATGGAACATTTTTACTTGCGAAGCATGATCGATTTCACTTTGGTAGCAATATCGTTTCGGTGCGCTTGCTTAGCATCCCAACACAAGGTGACTGGCTTCGTCGGTCGTGCTGGATTCTTTGTGGCATCAGTGCCTAGCCCAAGCGTCCTCAAGCTGATTACTAAAGCGATAGGGAAAAAAAAGACTCGTTCCAGCTTCCCTCACGCAGTGCCGACTTAGGTGGTGCCACAGCGCAAGGCCAAATACTCCCGAGACCACTTTGTTGATGTTAGCTGTCATAATTCATGCACTATGTTCTCTTTAAACGCCTTCTCTGCTCTCTTGCTGTAATGCCTGGCTAATCTCACATACGTGAGAAAGCCAAATTACAGCACAATTACAACCAAAAATCTTGAAACACAAAACGGCAAAAGCCTGGCTGCACTCACGTAAGACAAATAAGCCACAATGTTTTGCATTAAATCTACCCTATGAAAGCCTCGTGTGAGCATTTTTGTCTCTTGCAACAGTGTGCACACTTGTCTGTAAGGTTAGTCTATGCATAGCTGCACACTTTGTTGAGGCTGATGATGTTTTGAGCCCTTTGTAATGGGTAGGAAGCTCTACATCATTCACTTGTGAAATTCCCATGGTGTGATTCCACGCTTCTTCCACGCAGTATTATGTCCGCTGATGTCACTCCTTGCTGCCTGCTTAGGGTCTTCTTCCAAAGCAGTTCAATTATTATAGCGCAAAGCAAGACGAAGACAAAAAGGTTCACAAAGACGAGCGCTGTGAACCTTTTTGTCTTCGTCTTGCTTTGCGCTATAATAATTGTCATGACCTACCAACTAGCCCAAGCCGCTACCCTTCCAGAGCAGCTTGAGCACTCGCATGGTTCTGTGGCACAACACTTGACTGCCACACAGAATGCCTGGGTTTTATTCTGGCTTGGACCCTGATTTCTCACTGCTTTCGGATGCTAACGTGTAATTAAATATTGCCAAATAAATAAAAAATTTAATGTGTAGTGCATAAATGACAGCACTGGCGGCACATGTAGTTCGTTTTTACATTGAAGCATGGGAGCTGTACACAATTTTTCTCATAATGTGTGGTCAATTTGAAATGTGACTGCAATGCCATGTGCCAGACACCTAACCTGGCTTTAAATGTGGTAAGTAAAAATTATTATACTATGAAATTCACCTTGTATAGAGTATCTCATACACAGAGACAGCAACTGAGTAAGCGACCTCTGTCATTGAGAACAGCAAGCCGTGACTCGAGGGAGGCTATCCAGCCTCCCTCTGACGTATCAGACAGAGAAGTGCTACTGTAGTTTTCATGTGTTCCGGCTAAAAGCTTCCTGTATCAAAAGAGGCTAGGTTTCACACCAATCCAACTACCTGAGTCAGCGTACCTTGGTTCACACGCAGCCCGCAGCCGGCACAGCGGTAGTTCTGCTTGGCCAGTTGATCCTTGCGCCTGGACAGAGTGCATCAGTGCTGGACGAGCCTCCAGGTAATGTCTTACACCTCTGCCTTGTAGCATTTTTCACATTTACACCGCTAAACACACAAGCAATGGCAATCTCCCTGTCCGCTTCAATGTGCGAGGTAAAAGTCTACATTTTCGGGTGCCAAGTTGTGGAATGACAACCTGCAAGAAACTCACATAAGCACTCATTCATTTCCGACGAAACCTTTCCTTCCCCCCCCCCCCACCTCCATGTTTTTACCCTCCTTAAAAATGTATTAGGACCATCTGGGTGCCGAGAAGTACTGCTGAAGAGAAAAGGGCACAGCTCTGTCCTAGGTATACGAAAGGAATTCGTGTGACACGCAAGTACTGAGCACGCAAGTACAGGGCTCAGCCAGCAGCCGACAAAAGCCTGGATTCCGGCCACCATTAAACACTCTGCCACTTGTCCAGGGCCGCCGACATATAGACGTCAGACTCTGGAGTTTCCAAGATGTGTGGCGCCACCTGTCGGAGAAGTATTGAGTAGTGCGTAGACCGACTCTCTCGCATAGTTTGCTATGGGACCAGGTGCAACTAGCGAGTGCGAAACAACGATTGAGCTTAATGTCGCGTGTGTTTGCGCATTTAGCACTCAGAACGAGAGCTGTGAATTGCTCTCCGCTAGTCGGACGCGCCACCGAACCGTCGTGAAGTGCTTGCTGGATAATTCGCCTGAACGACGGCCCGAAACAGCAGCAGACGAGAGCCCTCCGCACGCTACGAAGAAACTCCGCAAAAGACGCACTGTTGCGTTGTGAATTGCCACGGACGTAAAAGACTGAAAAACAACGTTCAGTTTTACCGATTTCCATAGTTGTCGTACGAAGAAGAAAGGCGAGAGCGCTGGATACGGGCCGTTGCGAGCGTGTTCGGTAAGCGAAGTACCCGCGTTCTCCACAGCCGGTGGCATGAATGTGTGGCTCTGCTGTTGTTTTGCGTAGCCCTGATGCAAAACCGTGGTAACCTTGACTATGAAGCTCAGCAGAGGCTCTGACCGCGGTGCTTGTCGTGTAACACGAAGTGAGCAGCTAGAGGCAGATTGGAGACGCGTGATACGCACACCGCGACGAGTTGGTCGTCACAACACAGCATCGCAGACGTATGTACATTTTGAAGGCTCAGAGTTCTGGTTCTAACTAGCTAACACCACGTGCGTCATACAAGTAAATCGCAGAATGTTGGTCGTGACCCCCTTCAGGTTTGTTTCGCCCGTGTCCTCCGCGGTTGCCGTAGCTATCTCGGAGGCCACGGTTTTGCCTTTGGTTGTACCCCGCGAAAGTGGACACGCACGTATCCCCATTTGCAGTACATACAAACGGAAGACGACCATCAAGAGACCATTTGAAGATGCGTAATAAAACACTCCAATGCACAGGAAGCGAGAGATGAATTAAGGGAGAATGCAATTGAAAAGGCGAAAATCGCCGGGGCCATTCGCCCCTGATTAACCGAGTTTTGTACCACTGATCGTAAGATGCATAGCTAAGTAAATTGATCGTGTATGTAGGTACTTTATCGCTGTGGCATACGTATATACCCGATTTTAACGCATTTAGGCTCTAGAGAACGGATGTCGGAGGGCTTGCCTCGAACTCGGTGTCGTGTGATGCTCGCTTGTACTTGCGAGTTGCAGCGCGCGGGAATAACTAAAACTTATTTTGTTGTACTCGCAGTTCGCTTTGATCAGCTTCCTTTGTTTCTGAAGCGTGGATTGGCGGAAGAAGCTTTCCAGGTCCTTGATTTTCAGGAAACCGCGCCTTGACACCAACGAAAGAGGAGGGTTATATTGCGGCCTATGCACATTCGCTTGCGGGCGGCTCTCTTTGCACTACCCAGTTAGGGCCAGGGCTACGATGAGGGCGCTGGTGGCGGTGTTTTTCGCAGCGCCGCCTGGGCAGAGTCTGACGTCTATTAGATGCGAAGTATCTTAACCCTGTAATGCCCACTGTATCATATTTGATACATAAAATATAATGCCTCAAAAGAGGTAAAAAACCCGTCAAAGCTTCATAGAAAAGCCATTATTGGATATTAAACATGTTATAATTAAGTTACACTGAGTTACTCATTTAATCAAATTAATTAATTAATTTTAATTAAGAGGAATCAAGTTATGGTCGAAATAAAATTTCACCTCTTTTTTTCTTAAAATGAACTCTACAAGAAGAGTATATATGGTGAGTGTTTTCTCACAATTTTTCTCAAGGCAGAACGCCTTTAGGGCATTACAGGGTTAAGGCGGAGCTCAATCCGGTGGTGGTGGTGGTGGTGGTGTGCGGCGTGACAACCCTTACTGCGCATGCGCATACCCTCCCCACACACCTCCTCTCCACTCCCCTCACCATTCCCTCTGTCATCCACCCTCTCCCCTTTCCTCTCTCCACTCACCCTCTCCCATACCCCTCTCCACTTCCCCTCCCCCTTTCCACTCTTCCTCTGAAACGCGGGCTAGACTTGCCGAAATTCTCTCCTGCGCAACGCCGCGATGAGCTCGAGCGCATGCGCGTCCCCTCCCCTTCTCTCTCCTCTCCTACGCTGCCCCCCTCTCGCCCGCCTGTCGACCGCGTTCCCCGCTCGCCCTGTGAGAGTTAACGGCAAGGCTAGATGGAAGATACGACGCACGTAGCGTCCCACTTCGCGTTCCACGACGCGAGGTCGTAACATGCCCAACGAACGCCAACGGAACGTGATCGTGCAAGTGCTCCGGCTTCGCATCGGCCCATGGTCCCCTTTAGCGGGAGATGGTGTTATGACGTCATGTGAAGACGTGTTCGTATGACGTCACAAATTTCATCGGCCCCTAGAACTTTCGTCGGCCGTTCTCTAGAACGGCCCACGGAAAGGGCCATCACGCGATCGTAGAAACGGGGGTTAGGAATTCAATTTTCTCGAAGTAGGATTGATTTTCCTGAAATGCGCAATTCCTGGTACCTTACACGTTGTCCAGCGGATGGTTTTTTTCTCTCACATTTCGTGGGCCTTCTTTTCGATGCGCAAAAAAAAGGACCATGCAAGACGTATTGTGCAAGAAACAATTCAATCGGTGGTTTTATGCATGTCATACTGCAGGCATTAAGCCAATAACAAAAACGTAGGGCAATTAAACATAATTAACTAGTTAATTAAAGGGTAAATAAAAAACAGCTTGAGCGACCATAGGCTAGCCCAAATAGTGCCTACTCAATTCAATTTGCTTTTGACCTGCCATTCATTGTGCCTTGGCACAAGTTACACGCGACAATCTGTATATGACAGCACCAGTGAAATGTGTTCAATAATGTTGCCTGTCAACCACATTCACTCAATTATGCATCGTTCACAGTGACTCTTAGTTCATTTTCATGCATACTTACGGTACCACAGAATTGTGCACAGCCTTAACGAAGCACACCTTGAGGATGCTCTCATTTCTCACCATCGGCATCTGCACCACCCTTGTTTGTTCTATTTCCTGCCAACATGCCATCAGGCCAAGCCCAAGCACCACCCAATATAATCCGACGGTATTTCTTCTTTTTCCCTATTAAAATGTGAATTGCTTGCACTCTGCTTTCTTTTTGAAAATTGTTATGCTTCTCAAGCATATCTGCTTTTCTCTTTTTTTTTCTTGGACCATCTTAGTGTGTCACAGACATCTCAACATAAGCCAAATAAGCGTTTCTGCAAATTTCAGGATTCTATTTTACAGCTTATTCACCACACATAGGGGGAAAATACAATTTTAAGCGATAGTGTGTTTTAGGGAGCATTCTATAAAAGTAATTTAGGTGTTGGGTCGAGAAGCGACATCATCATCATCAGCAGCAGAACGCTTGTGACTACCGATCCGCTAGTTTCTTAATATTTCTGCCTGCACTGCTGGATCTCCGCCTCGTTTCTTGCACCGGTGCGAGTATAGACGTCCCCGCACCCCTGCCGGGAATGGCAGCGTCAGCGGCGGCGGTCTCCAGGAAGCGCACTGGGCTCCATAGTGCTGCGGACAGCGATGAAACCAGTGTCCACTCGCTCAGCAATGAGGACTGGTCCGATGACGACTTTCAGCTCGTACGAAGCCGCAAGGCAAAGCGAAGAAACACCGGATCCCCCTTTTCTTCAGGCAAGTCAACTCTGAAATCTACTCGGAAGACCGCAGTCAGTACGATTATTTTCGTACCAGAACTCGCTACCGACAACCTGAGACAACTCAACAGACAGTCGGTCTCGGTGCTTCTCGAAGCGGCGGTGCCAAATGAAGTAACGGACGTGAGAGTCAACTCACGAAAAAATGTCCTGGCTGTCGACGTTGCAGATGAGACTGCACTGAGCACATTGAGTAAAATAACGGAACTTGATGGCATAAAAGTTCGCTCCTACATCCCACTGGGCAGTGGTACCACTACTGGTGTCATCTACGATGTGGACGTCTCTCTTTCCAGCACAGACTTGCCAAGTCTGGTGAAACCAGCAGTAGATGGCATCCCTATAGTAATACATATGTCGCGCATGGGCTCATCTCGCTGTTTAAAACTAACATTCAAGGGTGAATCTCTGCCCTCGCATGTCAAGGTAGGCCACTTTCGGCATCCTGTACGACCGTTCATTCCAAGGCCACTGCAATGCCACAAATGTATGAGGTTTGGACACGTAAGCGCCGTGTGTCATAGCACGATAATTTGCTCGCGCTGCGCCGAACCACATGCTGCAGACTCCTGCGATGCCACGGTCCTCAAGTGCCGCAATTGCCTCGGGTCCCATGACGCTTCGTCAAATGAGTGCCCCAAGAAACAGAAGGAAAACGAGATCCTAAAGCAGATGGTGCGAGACCGTTCGTCTCGTCGGGAAGCTGTTGCTGTCGTCAGAAAGCGACGCCGTAGAGGTTCAAGGAACTCTGTGAATCGCAGTTCACAGGTGACACCTCCTCCTCTACTTCTAGACCAGACACGTCCGAGTCGATTTCTCAGGACAAGACCGCACCAGAACACATGGACTCTGAAGCATGGCCTGCATTACCAAAGCTGCAGCCAGAGCCACAGCCAGAACCACAGCAACAGCCAAAGCCACAGCACAATCCACAGCGACTCCAATGGTCGCAGCAGACACTGACCGAGTCAACGACAGCACTGGTTCCCCACAACATGCCCGAGAAAGACCAGGACATTGCTGCGATGCTTCGCTCTCTTCTGGACACCATACTCATGCTTTTGAACAAGCTAAACACTCCGACAGCCCGAACTGCCCTGCAACTGCTGGAGATTGTCGATCCAGCGTTTTCAGCGCTTCAGTAATCACCACAGCTCGCCCATGGCCCTTTCAAATGCCGCGATTCCCCAATGGAATGTCAGAGCGCTGATGTCACGTAGGTCAGTGAAGCTCCAGCCTCAGTGACTGATTGTACTCCTTTGCACGTGCAGTGCTCTCCTTCTCTCTCTCTTCCTCTTTCTATTCCCCATTCCCTTATCTCCAACGCAGGGTAGCAAACTGGACTTTCGTCTGGTTAACCTCCCTGCCTTTCCTCCTCTTGCTTTCTCTCTCTCTAGGTGTTGGGTCATAGGCGGAGTTTTCATTTTCCCGGAGGGGGCAGGGACCGC
This sequence comes from Rhipicephalus sanguineus, assembly GCF_013339695.2. Taxonomy (NCBI): domain Eukaryota; kingdom Metazoa; phylum Arthropoda; class Arachnida; order Ixodida; family Ixodidae; genus Rhipicephalus; species Rhipicephalus sanguineus. The sequence goes on from NW_023614274.1 coordinate 49,185, forward strand.
ACAACATGCTCTTCCAAATCGCTCTCACTCTCCCCATATATATATGTGTGTGTGTGTGTGTGTGTGCGTGTGTGTGTGTGTGTGCGTGTGTGTGTGTGTGTGTGTGTGTGTGTGTGTGTGTGTGTGTGTGTGTGTGTGTGTGTGTGTGTGTGTGCGTGCGTGCAGGTGTGTGTGCGTGCATGCGCGCGCGTGCGTGTATATGTATAGTGTATGTGTGTAAAGAGAAAGGGAGCAAGTCCCACTTCCAAATTAAAGAATTTAATATAACTTTAGTCTCTTAGGTGCCGGCACCACGGTATCATTATGAAGATCTCTAGCGGGACTCCAGATTTATTTTTCAGCTTGCACAAAGACGTCGACCCATCTCTTAACGCTTGGCTCAAAGCAAAAACTGCCGCATAGGCTGCTACTTGATGACTGCTTCGCATAAAACCAATTCTGACAATGCGTGAGATCGGCCGAATTTTTTTATTGTCATGCTTTGCTTACTTTGTTAAGACATGCTCTAGACAGGAGAGTGGGCTAGCTGGCACAGGAAGTTTTAACCCATATATGCCCAAAGTCAGAAAAAGTGACAAAACAAATATCTGTTTTCACAACAAGTATACTTCTATTTTCAAAAGAAGGCACGAGTTCTTTATTTACTGCCAGGTAAAGGCAACACTGTTTTTCAAGCCATCCTATACATATAGGTCTCTGGACATTAGGGTTGCTATGTGCGGGTGTGGTAAGCCTTGAAACATTTCACGTGCACACCGACATTGCACTCGTTCCTCTCCATGACTTCATACAAAGCACGCGTTTGCCTGGAGAAACCGGCCGGCATTTCACGTGCACTTCTTCCTCTCCACGATGTCTTTCACACAAAGCACGCGTTTGCCATGAGTACAGTGGCTAGAATAGGGAAGTGTGAAGACCGCGCCGCCTGCGCTGACGCTCTCCACCGATGCCTCGACCGGCGCTGTCTAGGTGGCGCTGGTTGTAGCTTACACGTCGCTCGCTCGGCTCGCTGCAGCAGAGCTGCCATGTCAAGGCTGATTTGTGGCTCATATGGGTTTGTTTGAGCCGTAAATTTTTATTAGTGTCTCTACTATAATGCAGGGCGTAAGTGCGCCATAAAGAAATGAAATTTGCGGCAGATATTATCAAACATTATCACCGTATGGTATGACCGTACGCACAGCATCATAAGTGAAGCTTTACATGGTTCGCAAACATCGCGGCCACCCCTGTCACACGGGCACCCGTGAACTCCGTTTAACTCCCTCGTCTTTTCCTCGAGGGAGAAGCTTGCCACTGCTTGTGATCATTCCTTGATGCTGAGAAATGTAACTGATTAACATTTTGGGGGGATTGCCATTTCACAAGGTTACAAGCAACCTCAAGAAGCACGAAAGAAAAATGCTACTATGACATTGATATCAATTTTCTTCATGTTGTTATACAGTATACCTAACATTTTGCATGAGATAGTTTTCAAGAACTTAAGTATTCTTGCGTATTCACAGTGGAAATATTTTTCAATTAACAACTGCACAGAAAATCGGAGAGCATTTTACTCTTCTTACACATTTTATTTAAAGTTGAGGGAATCAAAGTAGGGAAGAAAGCTAGCACATTACAGGGTGATGCACATAACATCGCCCTTCGAAACTTGAAGTGCTTTGATCTTTCTCTTGCAGAACTTCTCTGTTTGTTTAGAGATTTCGTGAAGTGAAGCCGTGTGAGAACAAAAAACTTGATTATGTTGCTCGTCAGATCTTGCTTGTGTTCTGCATTGAGTTAAGAAGTTCAACTATAGTGTCCCTTTCAGGGGCGTGGCCAGAGGGGGTTGGGGGGGTTCAACCCCCCCCCCCCCGAAATTTTTCAGTTTTGCTTGCGTATATAGGCACGCACACATACAAACGCACGCACGAACATACATAAAGTATGGTTGAACCGCCCCCCCCCCCCCGAAAAAAATTTCTGGTTACGCCCCTGCTCCCTTTAGAGCTTATTATAACTGAACCACGATGTGAATGTGTCCTCCAGTGCCTCCACAAATGAAAATAGTTCAGGTGACAGGTACAAAAGCCCTCCAACATCACAGAATGCTGTGAATGACGCAAGATCCTTATCTGCGTTCTCGAGGGATTTGAGCACCTGCTCAAAACAGTCCTGGCATTTCGTTGCCATAAGTTTCCTCCGTGCCACACAGCCGGCCAAATAGTACACCAGTCTTCCGTCACTGACTTGCACAGGACACACATGGTCAGAAAGGAGAGTCGATGCCTGTAGTACACTTGAATCTTCGTCCAGGTTTCCAGTGTCCAGTAAATTGTCAACATGGATGGCCACTTCATCAGTTCCAACTAATGACGTAAGTGTGTCACCTGCACAGTTGCCCGTGTCTGGTGCTTTTACCGAATTGCAAAAGCTAAGGGAATTCACGGCAGTAAGGAGCTGGGTCGATGTGGGATGATCATTGCACCCGGATAACTGACGAATCATCCCGAATAGCTTTTCGATTGGATCTCGGGGATTGGAACGGCAGCATTCTTTTCCAAAGGCTCGTCTGCTCTTGGTATATTACGCTGCCACTGCTGGAACAAATGGTCGTCTTCGGGACTCCAAACAATGAAAGCTTCTGCTTGCACGATTTGTACCCAGTTGAGCATCTGGGCACAAAACAGTGGCTCTGACGTCTGCTCATGGCACACACTCCGCAAAAGACATAACGTAAACACGACAAGGCTGTCCGACCAGCAAATGTAGCACGAAAGAACAGCGTAAACAGGCAAAAGAATCACGTCTAACCGGCGAGTTCCAGCATTGAACAACGTGCGCAGCCTGAGAACCTGACGTGTATACGACAGCGCGCGCCACCTAGCGGAAACATCGCAAGGCGGCGTCACTACCTCCCATTGCAGCCGCTTGGCGGTGATCACACTTCTAGTATTCTAGCCACTGTACCATGAGAAAGCGGTCGGCACATGGCAGCAAGAAAAGCAAGCAATGTCTAGGCTTGCACACGTTTAGAATGAGGCCTGCTTGATGTGCTGTAGGAGGCGCTAGTCATCAGCTAAAGAAATAGCGATGTTAGAGTGCATCAAAGAAGCGTCCTATATGTAGAACACTGGGCATATATGGGTTAAATATGCCAGTGAATTCAATTTAAGATGGCGAACAATAATTCTCAGATCGTAGCAAATATCATTTGCTACCATTACACCTTGTGCGAACCTGCGGTTATGGATTTTTCCACCAAAGGTTGTTTTCTGGACGAGTAATTGAGTTGCTCCTCGGTGACCAAACCGGTAGCATAACTCTGTACCGATAAATAAAGAACGCGTGCCATCTTTTCTCGGCCCTTTTATAGCCAAGCATGTCAAAGGGCACCCATTTGATACAACCGAGAAATTACACTTTATTATTGACGAGCAGGTCTGTGCGAAAGCATTCACTAACTGACTGTGTCGGAGATGCTTTGTATTCTGAGAAGCATTTTTCTTTTCTGAAAACCAGTCGCTACGAGGTTCAAGATTTCTTTTAACTTGCCATAGCTAACACAACATATTCTGCACCTACAAATCCGCTTGAGGGCCATTTTCCACTGATGTTTCGCCCTCATGCAAATTTTAAAAGCCTAAAAGGAAAAGGAGGCGGCCATAAACAGCCCCCAGTGAAGTAGCTGCCGGACAGGACGGCCAACAGTCCGTTGTCAATGGACGGGGACCCAAGCCAAACTCATAAAAAATAACCCGCGTTGGCGCGCCGGGAGGGGGGGGGGGGCTCTGCCCCCCATGAAGCCGGCCGGGCCGAACCCCCCCCCCCCCCCGGTAGTCGCCGCCTATGTGGTGTTGGGTCTATTGTGAGAATGCAATGGTGGGGAACGCGTCTCGCAGATGAACCAGGGTAGAGGGTGATATGGGGCTGCTCGTGAGCGTGCAACAAACAGAAGATCAGGGCAACACGAGTGTCGGTCTCTTCTTTACACGACTGCTGCCCACACCTGGTACCGAGAATGGACAAGTTGCGCAGGCATCGAGGCGTCCGTCGCGTTACCTAAAGCCCCTCCATCGCGTCTACTGCCGCTTTTTTAAGTACCGCCATCTATTGTTCGACGACAACGCCCACTCCCGGTTCCGGAGCTTTCGGAAGGGAGTTTTTGAGCCACTTCCTTCCGCTTTTTCCTTCCATCTTGTTTCTGCGCACGCATGTGCACACGCGAGAAAGCACATATTTGCTTCTCCGTTTCGCAAGTGTTGTTGTTTTGAGGTTCGTCGTAAACTGCCTGCCGCCGAGCGAGTTTCCGCTCGGTGTTTCGGGAGAGTATTTCGGCCGCGCGTTAAAAAAGTCACGTGGTACACTGAGATGCTCCGCGCGCGGCGGTCGCGGTTGCCTAGGCGACGAAGACGCGGCCGCGGCGGCACTCCGACCGTCGTTGGGTTCTGCGGCAGTGCCATGTTTCCTTTTGTTATTACAATGTATTCAGTGGGCATTGCGATGACGCAGTAACTGCACGAGCTGCAGGACTGCATCAGCTTCACGTCACAGTGCACAAATGCAACATTCATGGGTAAAATTTAGCACAGCTTCACTGACTTGGCGTCGCGAAGACTGATGAAACTGCGGAGCTGGTGCCTTTTCCTTGGCTTTGGGGTGCCTTTTTTACTAAGTGCTATTTTAGCTGTCGATACAGCGATGATAATATGACGCCGCTAAACGGTCCGTGAGCTCCTGCTTTGGCCACTCGCAAGCCAGGATCGGCTTCCCTTCGTTGCTGGGCGGCCGACGTCTCTCTTCCCGATGAGTTTTGTCATGCAGTTGCCGCGACACGCCTCCCTCACTCGAAACTCGGGGTCGGCCCGTCGTCGTTGGGCCCATGCTCTAGCAAATTCACATCATATTTCCCGCCGCACCGCTTCTTCTCCCGAAGACAGAACCTTGTTCCTACTCGCCATACTCGTCGCCGAACGTCGTAATGCTCTGCGCCGACAGTACACGCTTTTGTACTGCTTTGTTCACGCAGAATTTATTCTTGCAGCAACAACGAAATGAAGCAATGTTAGTGCTGTTAAATCAAGGTGTGCGGCCTAGAGGTAGGGAGCACTCTTGTAAGCTCAGTGCGAGCAGTGCGGCCGCATTAGAATTAACACCACAATTAAAGCACGATATGCAACACGAACTGACGGTCGAACGTCAACAAAAAGCATGCACGCCAGCAATAAACAAAGATAATGAAGATGTGCGTCTATCCTAGCCTCTCCTAACTCCATCGCACTGTATGTGTTAGTAGTCAGGGAACACCAAGCCCAGCTTTTTACTCTGCCGAAATAACATAACACTACCGCAGAAGGGGAGCGCATACTATCGATACGATGGCCGGAGCCACCGCGTCTACGCGTCTCGCCGGTCTCGCTCGCCTGGCAACGGCCAGACCCCCGCCAGAGGGCCGCACCGGCCGCACTTTTTTAACGCGCTGCGGAAATACTCTCCCCGGTGTTTCTGCGTCGGCGAGGGCGTGGGCGGGCATGGGGCAGGTGCATCAACCGGAAAAACAGCAGAAACATCATGGCGGCACTTCGGCTTCCGCTAGGCGGGGAACCAGTGTAAAGGGAGAGGGGGCGGACGAGTTGGCGCTACTTAACCTAGCCGGCGGAAAACGCATGGAGGGGCTTTAGCGTTACCACTACCCAACTCCTTTCCGAGGCCAGCGAGATCCTCCTGCAGGAAAGAATCGGCGGCCTTTGCAACAAGAACACAGCTCTTGCCAAACTGAACAAACAGATTGCCGACCTTCTTGATGGTGAAGGGCTGGACGAAGAAATTACGGGTACTATGGATTACCACGATAACATCACCAAAGCCGTCGGCAGGTTTCAGCCTGCGCTGAACGAGCGTGCACCGGCTGGTGGCACCGGCTGGTGACACCGTCATCGAAGCCAACTAGTAGAAGCACGTGGGGAGTAGCAATGGATCCAGCAATTCTATGGCAGCTGCTGATCACAATAGGCCATGAGCGCTGGGCCTGCGAGTCGCCTTATCAAAGCTTCAAGCACCCGTCTTCAGTGGAGAAAACAGTGTGTGGTAGGAGTTTTGGGAGCACTACGAGGTGACCATTCACACGCACCCTGATATTGCGGACATTGAAGATCTTTAAGTGCTTGAAGACTTCCTTAGCCAGCTCTGCAAAGTGGGTCATCGAAGGAATGCGTCGCACTGGAGCACACTACAATACTGCCTTGAAGGTGCTCACCGAACAGTATGACCTGAAGGATCTCGTCATCGATGATCACACAGACAGTCTGCTTGCCATTTAACCGATCGAGTCATTGTCACAAGCATCAAGGCTGCGGGATCTGTACTCGCAAATCCCGTTCATGACCGGCTGTTTGGACAGCCTTCGCAGGCTGCCGGCAGTGTGCATGGTTGTTCTGCACCACGTGCCGATGCACGCATTGCCAGATGACCTAGCAAACCTGTGCCAGGTCATCTGGCACAGGTATCTGGCACTGACAGTTATCTGGCACTGTAGAGCCTGTGACAGATGTCACATGCTCTACAGTGCAATCGAGAGAACAGCAAGTGAAGGCAATCCTGTTCAAGCTGAATGGGAATGCAGGGAGGAGAGTCGAGCGCAGTGGTGATGGCACTGCGCTCGAATACCGATTTTTCAGTAGATCTACCGATTATCTTGGCTACCTACTGATTCCCGGATAAAAAGAAAAATCTACTGACTTTTGCAAAGTTACTAGATTTGTCCCATTGCTTGTTTCAGCAGCAACATTTGCATCCTCTCCCAACCCCCTCTCACGTCCGGCCGGTGTCTGCCGAAATGTTCTTCCCAACCTAGAAGATTGATAAAGATAAGCGCGCTTAAGCAGGTTTAAGTACATTAGACACGCACTTGAGCGTACAAGGTGAGATGTGCTTGTCTCATGCTTCCCTTTTGCCTTCCTTCAACTCCTAGCCCCCGTGTCCCCCACGGCTGATCTATCCATCATTAGCAAATGGTGGTCGCGTCCCCCGATGTCAAGGTGTGTCTGCGACTCTGCAGCACACGAAGTGCGTAGCAGGCTTTCTGCCCTCCAAGATGGAGCTTTGGCAAATCTCAGAGGCGTGCATTCTCGGTCTCCGCCACCGTGCTCTCCGCATAAAGGTGATATATCACCATGCTTTGATAATTACATTTTTATATACCACGTTTGTATATGTGTTTAAACTAAAATAATTAAATTAATTACTAGTTCAGTAAGTTAAATTTGTCATCGGTGCTTTTTAATGGATCTACAGGCTTTTCAGAAAACCTATAGAGCTCGTCTTGGCGCCATCTGGCAGCACTGGCTCTCGATCATCACAAAAAGAACCCACTTCAGGGATACCATCAGCAAACTACAAGGCAATAGGCATCTCAATACTGCCTCTACTCTCCGCTGGCAGCACAGTTGTACCGCCAGGTGCTACGTCAAGGCTTGGACAGACTGTGTGTCCCCTCTACAGCATCCCAAGACTTGCGGCATGCAATTGCCAGGCCACACACCATTGGCGGAGGAAAAGGGCCAATGGCTTTCCGGCAAGCATTGCTCCTTCAAGTGAGTGAGGCATGAATACAATCCTTGCAGGTGCTGAACCGCAGTCTGAGTCAGGTGTAACCGATGCTCAGGACGTCACATTTCTGCAATGTGCAATATTTGGGGCTGAATAGAAAACCATAGTCCACAATCGACTACTTCTGATAGAGATGAATCCCGAGAGACGGCAACACAACAAGGAAAGCAGGTAACAACAGCTTCTGCAAGCAGTCATCATCTGTGTTGGTCCAAACAGCCAAAGTGTGGGCGCCCGCACCAGGGCCGCGTGCCAGTGGGGCTGTTGCTTGACCAACACTTGTTGGTGGGCCAGTTGGTTTTTACACATATTGAAATGAAAAACAGCGCAAGAAGACAGGGACAGGGGGGGCACAGACAGCGCTCATGTTTATCGCGCTGTTTTTTGCTTGAATATGCTGCTTGACACCAGCAGCCAATGAACCTTTGTCCGCGAAGACTTGTCGCAGCAGCTATCTCTGCCTCACACTGGACATGAAGATTTGGACATATTTACATTCAGTGGGTCGAACCACCCACACAGTTACCAATCCCAAAGGGCAAACATCACGCGCTGTGGCCACATTGAGCCCATCAACGTTGATATTCAAGATCTGAAGGTGCCAGAGGTGCATACCGTAGAGGGTCCTGCCATAGAACGGAGCATTATTAACATGATGCGCGACCGCAATGTGGCCATAGTTGATGAAGCGCAAGAGGATCATCTTCAACATTCAAAGATAAGTGTTTTAATCGGCTCAGACAATTACTGAAGGGTAGACATCAGACGTGTCAAGAGTTTGACCTATGTGAAGTGGAGACAATATTTGGCTCGGTCGTTCAAGAAATGTACACTAATATTGGCCATCCTCTGTCACGGGAAATCAGTGCAACTGCCTTGTTCCCGAGTTGCTCCGACAACTGGTGCGCTGAAGACCGACCTGGAGACCCATCAGGTTGGATGCCGTTGGTATAACTGAAGGACACAAGAAAAAAACTAGCACCCAGTGCTCATCCACTTTCGTAGTGCAGGACCTTACGCTACACCACTGATGGCCAAGACGCCAGGTGTTATGTCATGCACATACTGGACTGTAGCTGGAAACAGGCCCAAGCATCAGCTCCAGCGGTTTGAACATCACCCAGAACTTCTGCAGGAATATGATGCCGCTATCACATTAAGGACGACCATGCTAAGAGAGATATATATATAGTGTTTTATGGCACAAGGGCCATTTGATGGACAAAGAGTGCCAGGTCGTGGGATGAAAGATGTGAACAATGATTATGGTAAGTGCCTGTATAAGGGCCTTAAAACTTTGCACGCTAAAGGCGGGTACAACATATAAGTATTTAAAATCATGACAGCGACGTGAACTGTGTGCAGTGAGGATCAATGACAAGCGGTCGTGATAATAAAATGATGGGGATATGATCTAAGCACGAATACCTCATCAACGGCCCTTGAGTCCAAGCGTCGCAAGGCAGGTGCTCTTTAATGTAGCCACCGCAGCAGCGACCTCTGTTCAGAGGTCGTGCTACGGATTTCCTGGGTAAATGACATGAAAACTGCAGACATCTTTAAAAAACGCAAACAGTGACTGGTATTTAAAAATCTGTCCCCTATCTATGAACATCGACGGTTGAAGAGGTATTTGCTGTCAGTAGGGTAATTGAAAATGCTTTCTTCTAACAGTGTAATTCTCTACATTGGATTAAAATGTGAAGCACGGTTAGTGGTTCACAACATTTCTCGCACACTGGTGGATCACCTCCAGACAGAAGGTATGCATGTGTACTGTATGTGAGCCCCGTTTTTAGCCTGGTAAGTGCTACTTCTGTGTGGCGTGACTTCAATACTGGTGGCCAGTTACCAAGATATGGCTGGACAACGTGTAGTTTATTTTGTGTGTGCCTATCCCATGAGCTCTGCCAATAAGCCCTGAGCTTTCGTTTAACGCTTTGTGGGGCATAAAGTTAAGAACAATGCATGCCACCTATCGAGGGCGGCACTGTCGTTTCTATCAGCTTCTTATAATATGTACACCATTTCAGCTCCCTATTGTTAACGGTTTTCGAGAAAAAAGTGGGGCATATGTGTCCCACTGCCCTATGAGTGTACCTGAAAAACTGGGACTATGTGTCCCACTGACAGTCATTTCAGAAAAAAAAGTACTTTTATTTTCTTATGCGAACTTGCTGCTGCCTTACAAACCACAAAGGAGAAATCCTACAAACACCTAGTCTCTATCACAAAAACCTCAACTAAATGTCCATTGTACATCCACTTGCTAACGGCACTTGAGCAGTAGATGTGGGTACTGGGCATGCCTGCCAAATTTTTGTCTGTGGAGGAAGCTCAACTACAGCTTCCTCCAAAGGAAGAAATTTTCTTGCGTGAAGCAGAATGAAAATTGGATACTGCAATCAGCAGCACACAATGTTTGACTAGCTACGCTTTCGAAAATATATCACTAATAGGTTGTCAACTTTGCATTGCACACATTTTTTAGGAAACTGTATGGGTAGGAATGAATAAAACCACTGTAATAGCACATTTACGAACTCCTCAGTATGAAATAAGCTTTTCAAGCTCACCGCTCATGCTGAATCGGGTGGAGAGCGTGTCAAAATCTGATGAAAACAAAAGGATACAGCCCGTGCAAGTGGAATCGTTCGTTAGGAACACGGATATGTGCTGGCACCTTGCGAGTACCATGAAAAAAACAAAACCACTTTCTAGAACATCCACGCAGTCACACTACATGTCTGAAAGAAATCGATTGAGTGGTTTTGATCTAAAAATTGGAACATGGCAAAGAAAAAACGCCAGGCCTGCGCTGAAACCGCAGCACAGTCACAGCGAAAGCTGAAAGAGCGGCGTTTCTAGAGCCCCTTGTAAGCTCTCTTGGGGCTACTAATACAAGTACACTAGCAAGGTACCCACTACGCCACAGATCACAATTTTTGTGAAGTTGGGAAGCACCTACTAAGCCATTATCCGTCATTCTGCGGAGAAGCGAGGCACCAGCTACACGTCTGTAAGACATTATGTGCACTTCGTTGACGCGACGACTGATGACGATGAAGAATTATGGCTCAGCCCTTTGTAATGGGTTGGAAGCTTTGAACGGCCCACCAGTTATGTCATTTGCATTGGGTGACGCCCGGTCGCTATTTCCCTATCCCGCCATGCTGTATAACATACGTTGACGTGGGAGAGAGGGGGGGGGGGCGAAGAACTTTACTGAGACCCCGAGGAAATGGATCATGCGCTTATGGGCTTTCTTGGCAACCAATACAAGTGCACTTGCGAGGAAACCACTACGCTCTAAATCATTGTAATTTTTGAGAAGTAGGAAAGCAGGCATTTTGCCATCTTTCTTCACTCTACGGAGAGCCGTGGTACCTGCTAAACACATGTAAGGCATTATGCGCACTTTGTTGATGCTGTGCCTGATGACGATGAAGAATTATGGCGGAGCCCTTTGTAATGGGTTGGAAGCATTCAACAACCTTCTCGTTGCGCAATTCGCATTGTGTGACGCCTGGTTACAGAACTCGCGTTGTGCGACGCCTGGTGCTTATTTTACTCTTCTACCACGCTATATTGCATATGTTAATGTGGTTCCTTCCCGACATGAAGCCTGTATAGGACCTTTTTGCAAAGCAGTTTCAAGCACCGGCATGGCTCAAAGGTTGAATACTGGGCTCCCACGCAGAGGGCCTAGGTTCGAACCTCGTTCCATCCTGAATTTCTTTTTCTTATTTCGTTTTTTTTTTTATTTCGAGCGATAGTGGTTACGGTCAGCAGCGGCGGCGGGGGACAACTACGGCGCCATAAACGGCCGCTGGAATGATATCATAACAGGTTTCGCTGTAAAACTGGGATACATGAGTCCCACTGCCCTACAAAGGGTTAACGAAGGGTTTTAGGTGTAGTGCAGGAATAGCTATGGATGCATTGGCAGTGTTTTCGTGGACGGATACAGCTAGCTGGTTCGCCAAGATGTTGTCTTGGATCTCATGGTGCCCTGGCACCCAGCACGCTACAACATGCTGTTTGGGTGTATAGACCGTGCATAAAGGTGAGTAGAGTGAGACCGGGACAGGGACCTTGCGCTTTTTAAGTTTTCAGAGCTTTTTACCACGCTTAAGGAATCGGTTTATATCACTGCATTTTGTAGTTTTAATTCTTTGATATGTTTGATGGCCGCAAATATTACATATGCCTCTGCTGTAAAGATGCTTACTTTGGGGTGCAGAATGCCTACATCTGAAAAAGACGGATCGACCGCTGCGTAGGACACAAAAGTGTGAGACTTGGAGGCATCTGTAAAGAATTCTGGACATGTGTACTAGTGCTGCAGTTCAAGTCAACTGCCGATTTTTCGGACTCCCTAGGGACCGCTAAATCGTCCGAAACATCGGGCAGTCCGAAAAAACAAATTCATGCTTTTTTATTCTGCTCAAGTGGTCAAATCGCCACAGCCACGTCCGGAATAGCTTTAATGTCTCCCAGTACAATTATCAGGCATTTTGGTGCGCTCCCAGGCTCTCGCAAATACATTCGGTACCTGCCGCGAATCCCGCTTAACTACGTACGTGCCAACCGCCATTTTTGCTTCTCGTGATGAGCGCCGCTGATAACAGCAAAGCGCGGAATAGATTACGGCTATCTCGCATGAAGCGTTTGTAAACGATGACGCGGAACATAAAGACTGTGGCGGAAGTGCGGACGACTCGTCCGGCTTTCCCCGATGCGTGTGCGCATGTAAACGATGCGTACACACATAGCCGAATCGGCGCCGATACGCAGCATTTACTGCCGTGTCAAGCCGATCGTTTCTAGTTGTGTGCAGCACATCGCCAACTAAGCTGACGCCGTCACTTTACTGTTGCTATATCGTACGCACGCATTTATCATGAAAGGGTTCGTGATGCGCACTTAGTTCCTAGCTGGTTTCGTCCGCGAAGGCAACGCGTCTATGAGGCGCACTTAGCGGTCTCGCGCAAAAAAGGGGCAGCAGGAATGGCGGCGCGGCGCATTAGGGTTCTCGCCTATTAAACGCGTGCAGTACGCATGCAAATGCGCTAGGCCACGTGCACTACCGAGCAGTTAACTGAAGATGCTTATGGTAAGGGTTGTCAGCGATTAAGCCGTACTGGCGCGTTTGCCAGCTGCCGCCATCACGCCTCCGTGCATTTCCGCTGCTTATCCGTAACATCGCCGCACGGCGCCGCGAGAGCGGCCCCGTTGAATTTCTGGTCTGCTTCACCCCATAACGTTTCGGCATTGCGGCAAAGCTGGCTTTCGGACTCTGCTACTGTCTCAAACAAATCGACTGGCGAAAGCGCTGGTTCGAACCTAAGAGATAATTAGACGCGGCAGAATGGAGACTTCAAATAATGCCTTTCGGACCTTCAATTTGGGCAGAAAGCCCGAAAAATCGGGCGCGGAATAGCTTCAGCGTCCGAAATTTTGGACGTTCTAATACATTGAAGTCTATGGGGCTGGTGACAGTGCCGCGAAATCGTCCGAATTTTCGAGGATGTCCGGAAAATCGGGCGTCCGAAAAATCGGCAGTTGACTGTATGTATGGATATGTGCAATAGGCGCGTCTTCGTAACTTCCACGAAAGATACATCGCAGCGTATAAGCTACCACTGCCACGGCTGCAGATGTACAGCGGGAGCCATCAAACGGTGTTCAAGAAGTGGCACACCCATTTCCTCAGCTAGGCCCCTCACACGAAGTGAGTATGGCTGTCTCAACGAATGACGGTTGTCAAACAGGGCAGAACTGGACAAATCATTGATTGTGGAGTTGTGAGGGGCGTTTCTTGTCTGGATTCACTTTGAGATAATATACAAAGGACATGTAAGATCTCAGGAGGAGTGACAGATCGTTCTATTCGACGTAGAGGCTTTCCATTGGGGCTGGTGCGAAAAGCACCCCTAGAAGGACAAATGCCCAAATGATGGACAGGGTCAAGCATCTTCAAGGCGCTTGGTGTCGCAGACTGATAGATTATAACCCATAATCTAGGCGCGTACGTATGAGGCTTATACAGATTCATCAGACACTTCTTGTCACTTTCCCACGTAATGCGTGACAACACTTTTAGAATTTTCATAGTTTTTATGCCCTTGTTTTTTATGTACTTGATGTGTGGTATGAAGGTAAGTTTCGTGTCTAGAATGAGGCGTAGGAATTTATGCTCCGTTTTTATAGACAGACGTTGAACATGCAGGTCAATGTCTGGATCGGGATGAAGGCCTCTCTCTTTCTGGAGAAAAAGATGCCAGTTTAAGCCCAATCTCGTCTCCCCATTTAGACACCTTGTTCAAACTTAGCTGAACCTGCTGCTGACACATTGAAAGGTTGCACGATTTAAAACCGACCTGTATATCGTCAACATATGTGCAATAAAACATAGTGCATGGCATGCACAGGCACAGCGAATTCATTTTTATAATAAAAGTGTGCAACTCAGGACACCACCCTGCGGCACTCCAGTTTCCTGGAGAAATATTTGGGACAAAACACTTCCCACTCAGACGTGCAGTTGGACAAAGAAATTTCGATTATGGTTAGCATCCTACCTCGTACACCTAATTAAGTGGGACAGGTCTCTCAATATTCCAAAGCGCCACATTGTGTCATAGGCCTTTTCCATATCGAGGAACACAGAAAGAAAGAATTGCTTACGGACAAAAACATCACGAATTGGTGTCTCGATACGTACCAGATGGTCAGAGGTAGATCTACCCTCTCGAAAAGTGATTTGTTTGCTTCGAGGAAATGTAGCGGCCGGCAATTTATCATGTTTTCGAAAACCTTGCACAGACAGCTAGCTAGGGCTATAGGCCAGTAACTGGAAACTGAGGATGGGTCCTTGCCCTGTTTTAGAATCTGAATAATAATGGCTACGTTCCAGGTGGAGGGGATCTTGCCAGAAAACTAATCTAAAAAGACAGGGCGTGCAAACACTGACACAAGAAAGAAGTCAGGACACCATGAACGCCGGCGGCGTTTGTGGTGTCCTGACTTCTTTTTAACATTTAAGTGTTTTATGCCGGGGTCCACCAAGACTTCAGTGACGTATTTCCGTCCCGGAAATGACGTCGAAAAGGTGTACACGATTAGATGGCAAAGAAAAAATGTTCCGTCAACGGGCATCGAACACACGACCGCTCGGTCCGCAACAACAGATGCCGGGCGCGCTATCCACTGCGCCACGGTCACAGACTTTAGAGGCTTTACAAACGCGCCTTTTATATCTACCACTCTCCCGGTCAGCGGGGTGGTGTTGCCCTATGGGAGCCGCAAAGTAAAGTAATTCATCATTACTGTGGCTTCCGCGATTAGTACCTGCAACGCGTTACACGTTCGTCACATTCGGCGCGTTTTCAATAGAAGTGTCAATGCCTTAAAGGAGCACTGACATCAAATTTCAAAGTCGAGATGTGCCCTTCATTCGATTGCTCGGTATGCATAGGTCTCCTTGGCCAAATTTGAATGGCGTCCGTCGCGTGGAAGTAATTTTATTTCGAGGGCAAACAGCGTACGAAAGCTCAACGGAAGATTGATCACGCTGCGACATCGACACTAGTGCTACGTAACAAGTGTGATACATTCCGATCATACCATCCTAAGTGACGATACGCTAGTAACAATGACGCCAACGAACTGAATGTATTTATTGTGCCGCCGACGACAGGCGACGCTCTCACCGGCTCTCACTCCCAGCCAGTGGCTCTCCTCGCTGTCCCGATCCGTGCCTGCGATTCATCGTGTCGTATCGATGATTTGTCGTGTGTTCCTCAGCGCGAGTGCGATCAATCGGAGCGACTACGTGCCAGCATGTCGGGGAACCGCTGCGTAGTACGTACCTGCTCGTCGGGGCACGGAAAAAGCGGAAAGTGCGTGGCGTTTCATTACACGTACGGTACACGCCAACACGACCACAAGCTATTGAAGTGGAGCAGCCTATACATAAATATCATCGCTAACAAGTAACACGTATGTAGCGTTATTAGTGAATGTTAGTTCGTCCGTGGACTTTCTTGCGCTAGCGTACCGGGTTACTGCAGCCGTAACCGTGAGAGGCCGGATAGGTGGGGCCATCTGGCGGTGCAAAGAAGAACCTGGCAAGCACAGAATTGTTATTGTAGAAACCTATCGTATTCTATTTCTCCGCTGGTGTGCATTCGCTATGCCGATATTCCATAGACCCCTTTGCGTATACCGGAATGCTGTGCACTCTAAAATTCTCTGATATAGCTAATTGAGACACACCAGCGACTATGGCCCAAGCGTGCGTCCCCGGGCACCTCCTTGTTGCTGCTTGGAACAGCTTTCATTTTTGAATCGCTGTTTTGCAAAGGGTCGAAGCGAAAATGATTCGCGACGTCGCGTATCGCGGTGATTTAAGTTCCAGAATGCCGTCTTCAGCACTAGTCCATACTTTTGACGGCGACGGCGCCGATGCTGGTGACAAGGCATGACTGAACGCGCGCGCCTAGCAGACGAAATGTTAGTTGAGCAGCTGATCCTCACGTCACTCCTTTCTGTGGACAAGTGGTAAACTGGGGCGCGGTCTGCAATTGACCGCGAGGGAGCGCTGCCAGCGCTAAGAAATGGCGGGCCTGCCGGCCGTTTTGAATCGTGCTAGATACCGGTGATATAAATCAATAAAACAGATAGTTATTCATCCCTCAGTGGTATTTTCGGTCGCGAATCGCTACTAGGGGGTAGATAACTACTCGTGGATGCAAAAATCTTGACATGCGTAAATTTGATGTCAGTGCTCCTTTAACACACCGCGAGGTAGTGACCTTAACGCAAGCGTCGTAGAAGCGTCGGCCTCGCTCATAGCATCACGCTAATCAAAACGAAAACAGCTCTGCGACGCGCAACTGGCTCACCTGGCTGTAACACCGCGTTCCCCGCCTACGCGCTAGCCCCGAGAAAAATTGCGGCCGGGCTATCCGCCTCGTGCGCTGCTGCTTTCAGTGGTACTGGTGGCGCCACCAACGGCGAACGGTGGCGATAGGTGGGTATGCGCGGCTCATAGAGGCCATGGGCAAAGTGCCTGTTACTCTCCCTTTTGTAGCGTTAGCTACACTTCCCTAGCCAGAGCAGGTTTCGCGGGGGTCATCATGAGCCGTGCTGCGCATGCGCGCGCGACTCGCCGCTGCTGCTCTGCGCATTCGAGAGGGGTGACGTCGTAGCCATGGCGCGCGCAGCTATTAGATGCGAAGTATCTTAAGGCGGAGCTCAATTCGGTGGTGGTGTGCGGCGTGACCACCCTTACAGCGCATGCGCATACCCTCTCCACACACCTCCTCTCCACTCCCCCTCACCATTCCCCCTGTCATCTACCCTCTCCCATTTCCCCTCTCCACTCACCCTCTCCCTTTCCCTCTCCACCTTCCCTCTCCCCTCCCCCTTTCCACTCTTCCTCTGAAACGCGAACTAGACATGCCGAAATTCTCTCCTGCGCAACGCCGCGATGAGCTCGAGCGCATGCGCGTCCCCTCCGCTTCTCTCCTCTCCCACGCTGCCCCCCTCTCGCCCGCCTGTCGATCGCGTTCCCCGCTCGCCCTGTGAGAATTAACGGCCAGGCTAGATGGAAGATACGACGCGCGTAGCGTAGCTCTTCGCGTTCCACGACGCGAGCTCGGTAGCATGCCCAACGAACGCCAACGGAACGCGATCGTGCAAGTGCTCCGGCTTCGCATCTACTCATGGTCCCCTTTAGCGGGAGATGGTGTATTCGCCTTCGCTGTGCAGTCGCCGTCTGACAGTGCGCTGGTGCCGCTTGATAGCGCCTCTGACTGGCGTTTGCAGGTGGGTAACGCCATGGAGAAGGAGAGCGCACATGCTGCTCAACGGCGCAGAAGAGCCGAGAGGCTTATGTCAACGGATCCCGAAATAGTTGCCTGGCAATTAGCGCTTCAGCGTAAGAAGAATGAACAGGGGAACGCTAAACGTGCTGCGGAAATCTGGAAAGCTCAGAATAATCAGCGAACCTTTGCTAACGCTACGTATATCCTGGCATAGCCGAGCTAAGCCACTGCAAATTTTTTCTATTCATGTTTCATTCTAGTTTGATATTTGTACTGCCGACGCTGCTCCACTAGACAACCATGCCGTCTGTTACGTCGATTGTTCTATATTATTTGTTTTAAAATGACAGGCCCGTTTTTTTATGCGTGCGCGCGATGCACTGCGTACGTTTCCTACGTGCTTGTGTCCAAGTTGTTTGCGTGATCTGTTAACACAGATGAAATAAAAACTGTTGCAGTACAAAACAGCATTCTTGTTTTATTGAACACACCAAACAGTACAACAACAATGACTATTACGGCTGTATGCCTGCTTAAGAAACGCACAAAAGACACGCGATTTTATCTTCGCCCAACACTCGTAGCACTTAACTAGGCCAAGAAAACCAAAATCTAACTTGCTGAACGTTTTAACAGCCGTCACACAGCTGCATAATAATGCGTGAAAGTACTTTAGCAGATGACCAACAAACATTCACACAGCGTTTCTTTTTATTGCGATAGCAATTATATGGACAGTCTCGGCTGGAAAATGTCCGTCCCCGTCGCCGTCATTCACCGTATATGTATAAGTATGTATATATATAGAAAGGCCACAAAGAAAAATAATTAAGAAATTCTTTCCGACGCGCGGAATCGAACGGGCGACCTCTCGCTTTGCAGCCCGCCGCGTTAGACGTTAGGCCACGTCAGCACCGTCTCTCAGCCTCCTAACGGCTGAGCTATTTATATACACCATGTAATTCAGCATGCTTTCTTAGTGGCCACATATATGGCGCGACGTGCGCGCGTGTGGCGCGCTTTAAAGATCGTCGCCCCGCCCCTGCGAACGCCAGTGCTCTTCGCTCTACAGGGCGTCGTCGCTTTCGTGCGCTTATCTCAAGGAAAGAAGGGGCAGGCCGGTGGTGTGCTTCGCTTCGCTCGCTGCAGCGGCCGCGTTTGCGAAAGGAGCGCGCTGTTCAAACAGAAATAAGTAACAACCGTGACAATTAGTTCGCCCTCGTCTTGTGTGTACCTGTTCGTTCGTTTCGTGCGTCCTGCTTTATGTTTGAGCAGTGCGCTTCAAGTGTCGAGCTGTAACGCATTAGTTCGCGTTCGTCCTGTGTGCGTTCTTTTCGTGCGTCCTTTTGGCTCCAGCGACGCGCTGGCAACTTCGAGCTGCTTTCCGTTCTTCGCGTTACATTACAATTTATTGCTATCGCAATCATTGCTTCGCCGTTGCGGCGAAACTGTGACTTTTTTTTGTTCACAGACCGTGTTAACATATGAGAAAGTTCTAACTGCATTGCAATCACATATTTCGGAATATCTAATCACTTTCACCATTGAAGCCACAATCCTCTAACACATGCGCTTTAAATTGAGCATGGCATTACTCAGACTTATATAGGAAATGCGCACGCGTGGCATTACTCAGATTTATATAGGAAATGCGCACGCGTGCAATGTATCTCGTATGCTAGATTCTCCTTTGGTACGTGCAGCTCAAAATAAAATGCGATTCTATAAGTAATGTTCGTGGAGTAGTGAGCATATAGCAGGACAACTACTTACAGCTTCACTTACCTTTGCAAAAACGGTATTCCAATTGCAATTCAATATTAACCGACGCAACAACGATAACAACACACTTGTTGCACACAGGCGTACCAGGTTGACGCTCGAGGCCAAGCGCGGTATTTTAAGTGTAGCAGAATCGTGGGCGTACAGTACGCTAGAATATTCTGGCACAATGTCGTGAAGCTTGCAGTCACTTCAGCGGTTCCCACGATGTAGCACCAGTTGACGCCCTCGCGTCATCAAACTGCTACGACGCCGAGAACTACACACACAGCTGACTTGGAAAAACGCGGTCTTGCAGGAGGCCATCTTGTCCCGCAACCAACGGACAAAAGTACACAACTGACGCGTCTGAAACATTGCCGTTGATGAGATGGCAGCTGAACGAAATCAGGGCTCATTGTCCGACGTGTGGCCACCGCCTTAACACAATATTAACGTTGCAACGTTCAAGGAAGACGCGACGAAAGCGACGAGCCCAGCCGGTCTTGTCGGGTGCGCTACTGCACAGTGCACAGCGCGCGCTCTCACGGCCACCGAAAGAAATAAAAGAAAGTGGAGAGAGGAGTTAGATTGGAGCATGGCCAGTCCACTGACCTCCATTAAAAAGGCTGGACGGCGCATCCTCGCTCTGCGAGGCGGGCGCTTGTGAAGCCACCGGAAGGTGCCCTGTTTGTCCCGGAAGCCGGCGTCTTCTGTGCGTCTCAGTCGCGCAATTCAAATATTCTCGGGTGGCAGCTGTTGTTATGATCGTTTTTATTTTTTATTTTTTCAAACTCTGCGATTACGCCTCACTTTAGACGCCGACGAACGCTACACAAAAGATGACAGACGCCGTGCCGACACCATCCGAATACGGCGGAGTGCTGCAACGTACAAAATGCGTAAAAAGTAATGCAACTTTGAGGTACTTGCGCGTGAAATGTTTTCCCTGACGACTTTTCTGGTCGATTCGTACAGTTTACTGCGCTACAAGCAGGTATTTCTTTAAAAAAAGAAGAGAAAAGCTCTTTTCCGGGACAAAAACTGCCGCTTCCGGTGGCTTCACGCCCGCGTGCTCGATGCGCCATCCAGCTCCTCCTAGTGGAGATCAGTGGGCCAGTCGGTGGAAGAAAGAGGAGGTGTTGCATCGTCGGTGTGGCGTATTGTCGAGAGATGGCGCTAGTTTGTTTTTGCGCAACGAAATCGCAAACTTCATTCAAAATGCATGGGATCCTATGGGGGGTTGGGAGAGGGTACAACCGCCTTAGCCGAGCGGTGGCGCCACCATACCGATGCACGAGGCAAATAGCCGGGCTACCGGGGCGGCACGACGAGCTTTGCATTTCCCTCTAGTGCGGCCGTGGTGTTCAATCACATCTTAACGTGCCGCAGGATGGCGGCCAAGTTCTACGCCCAATATGCGACTCTCTTCTGGCTATCACAACTCGTTCTATGATTACGCTTTCACTGCTAACTACTACAGCTACCACAGGGGTTTGTTTAATCATTGAACATGAACGTTAGTTGTCGGCATGGAGATGTACCACCAAGCATCAAAAATGGGTGCATCCACGTTAAACGGTGCTATAGCTGCCAGACATCAATATACATTGTGCAAACTCTCTTATATCAATGTACAGTAAACATTCTGTAACTTCTATAAGGGCATGTTTTACTTTCGTGTTATTCCGATTCCTATGACGGAGGGATCAACCGTTTTTTTGTGTCCGTGTTTGCACGCCGTCTTTTTAGAATGAATACTTACCAACAAGCTCAGCTCTCTGTTGTTCTAAGCAGAAAATCAAACAGCATTATACAGGGAAAGAAGGGCTTTTTTGAGTTTCAGAGGGCAGGTGTTTCAACATTTCATACAATACACGGTCAGAGCCTCGGGCGGATTTATTGCAGCAGTTTAGCGATGCCTGTAGCTCAGCTAAGCAGAAAGGTTCATTGTATGCCTCATGTTTTGTGGATTTGCGCTCTAGTTTGTTTTTCGATTGTTGTTTGAATCATTGGAAAGCTTCGGTATAGTGCGACGAGCTGGACACCTTGAAGTGTGCGCCAAGGAGTTTCGCCTGGTCTTCCAAGATATCGCCTTGTGTGCTTACTAGAGGGAGTGAATATGTTTGTCGTCCTGCTACCCTCCTGACCATGTTCCAGGCTTTAGCCCCATATGTATGTGGAATGATGTCCGATAAAAACTTCTGCCAACTCCTTTTTATTCTAAAAAGACAGGGCGTGCAAACAGGGACACAAGAAAGAAGTCAGGACACCACAAACGCCGACTAACAACTGAAGAGACGCACAACGGCGGAAAAGAAAAAAGGCACGAAAACTTACCTGCGCATGCCCATGCAGCAGGCGAACCTATCAATCCGGCACGCGTGGCGGTCTACGTGGAAGATAGCAGTTAAGGCATTTGATTTCATCATTATGCAAGTTAATCGACGGTTGGCTCACGCATGCGCTACCACTATTCTCAATATGCCATGCTTCAATCATCAGGCGCGTTTCTTCATTTCTATGCTGGTACAACACTGCGCATTCATCGAATTTGGGCGTGCACTTACAATCTAGACAATGTAAAGATCGATTACAACGTGAGCCCCCTGTTAGCGATCTCTTATGTTCCAACAATCTCTGGTTAATGCATCGGCCCGTCTGTCCTACGTAGAAGCGGCCGCAGCTGAAAGGGACCTTATACACCACACTTGTACGGCAATCAGTGAATTTGTTGGTGTGCATTGCGAAACACATATCGGCTCGCTTTATGTCTATTACTCGCTCATTCTTCCTCTGCACACCAGCACATATCTTACCTAGCTTATTGGCAGCTGTGAAAACAACATTAACGCCGTATCTACTTCCTACTTTCTTTAACCTGTGAGATACGCAATGAATGTACGGTATACCTACGACACGTTTCTTCCTATCGCTTTCTGCAACCATGCTCGGGCTTAACACAATGGACTTCTTTAAACGTTCAGCAAGATGAAATCAAATGCCTTAACAGTTATCTTCCAAGTAGACCCCCACGCGTGCCGGATTGATAGATTCGCCTGTTGCATGGGCATGCGCAAATAAGTTTTCGTGCCTTTTTTCTTTTCCGCCGTTGTGCGCCTCTTCAGTTGTTAGTCAGCGTTTGTGGTGTCCTGACTTCTTCCTTGTGTCCGTGTTTGCACGCGTCTTTTTAGAATGAATACTAACCAACTAGCTCAGCTCTCTGTTATTCTAAGCTTAATTTCTAGTACTCTGAACGCTTTTCCATGTACTCCTACTTATCTGAACAATCCTGCGTCTTTGGCTTCTTTAATTGCTATTTGCATGTTGCGTGCTCGGACCTTTTCATGGTTTTATAAGAATAGAGTTTGCCCAGTTGAAGTTCAACTTTTGTGCGGCTTTCTGCAACCGTCTACCGGACATGCCAGGAGGATATGTGTCATATTGACCGCGGAATCATGGCGTCAAGTGAGATTTTACCAGGAATGCCTCAAGGTCCCTTGCTCGACTTCGCGTGACGATCGCCGCCAGAAGCAGATGTACGCCGACTGGATGAGGGTAGCTAACCAGCATGCGGAATCCATATGGAGGGTAAAACTTCGAGAACTTCAACCATGTAAGCAGATTATTTCTACTGTTTCGCCGCAAAATAACTTGCTAGTCCTTGGAGGAGCTGCCTTACATGATAGTCAGTGCAAAACCCTAGCCTTAGGTCTTAAATACTGTTTTAAGCCGAACCTGAAACCAATAGACGTTTTAAGTTTGCCGCTTACAATCAGTAGACTCGTTCCCAGAGATCTAAGTAGTATGAAGACACAGCTTTCATTTGAGCCTGCGATCATGCTTTGGCGTGAATAAAAACACGTTCCAAATTGAGGTTTTCTACAACGCAGTCGTGTCTTTGGCTTGCATCTTTCATCGTAGTACCTTGATAAGACCAATTATATCACCGCTGGCTCGGCTGGCGTTGTGGTCGAATCGGTAAAGCAGTGGCAACATGTGTCGCGCGTGGACGTCGCGTCGAAGGTTCGAATCCGGGCAATAATTTTTAGGGGGCGAAGCTCCTTATGCCGCGGGTCTGTCCATCCTCCGTTTGTTCGTTTGTAGTAGCCACCTCTAGTTCGTGAGAAGCGCGCATTCTGGTATGCAGTAGAAGAAGACGACGTTGACGAGTGAGACTCTCGTGCGTGTTCGCCTGTGTGGCGTTCTTTCTTCTTACTACGTCTCGTGTTTTCAACGACGCCCAAAGACAACATTTCAGAACTAACGCGCCATGAGGCTCCCTCTTGGCGCGTTGCTTGCAAGCGAAGGCAGTTCGCCCTCGTTCAGGCTAGTGCAATTACCGTTCACAAGTCGCAGGGTGGAACGTACTCGTCTATAGTATACGAGTATAATAAAACACACCCTCAGAAGTTGGTATACGTGTCACTCAGCAGATGCACAAACCTAAATAACCTATATCTTACCAATGCTAAAGGCGACCACAGGTTCTACCATAAAGACAAGAACGAGGATAGGGCAATGCTGAACGAATTTCAACGTCTAGGCCAACATCGACTACCCACGTTGACGCAGCGGTACCTCCAAGCCCCGCAAGAAGACGTTGACTCTACAAACGAGTTTACCATTGCCCTCCTCAACGTTCGATCTTTGCATGCCCACGTAGACAATGTGGAACGGGACCCCATACTTACTGCGGTGGACGTTCTCTGCATTACCGAGACGTGGAACGCCAAAAGACCGTATAGCTAGATTTATCAGCCATGCGTCGTGATGTTCGTTATCCTTGAAGTAAAACTGTAAATGTGAAGTTACACCCTGCTTTTTTGCATGCGCGGTGCACTAATTGTGCCACACAGCATCACTGAAAACATTGGTCACGCTTTCCAAGCTCTTGTTTTTTTCTAGACGCCAGTGCACATGACCTGGTTGTGAAACGAGGCTGACTGAAGGAGGAAACTCAAAGAAAAAAACGGGCCTGGACCGCCGGCTTCCCGTCTTTAGAGCAAGGTTTCCTTGAAGCAAGGTGACATCACGTGAGCCTGATGTCGTAGCATGTCGACTGCAGCGCCCTTGTCTCCAGTGGCGGTCCTCGTGCACAATAGCACCAAAGAGATACAAGAGCTAGAACTGCAATGGCAAATTATCCTATTACGATCACAATCGTGCCACTATTACTGTGAACACAGCTTTAACAAGCGAGAAAATTGCGGTTATATACATGTACTAACGCCCCTACACGTTTCTCGTAATGATCACAAACGCAGTCCGGCCGTGATTTGCTGAGAGCTGTTGATCTTGATATCTTTCTCATTCTTTTCGTTTTGTTATTTTGCTTCTGCCGGTGAGCGCGGTGGGAATAACAGCAGCCAAGTGTAGTCTGACCCCAGTGATGTTTACGTAGTTTGTGCGAGCGAACCTCGCAGCAATTCTGCGTCGGATTTCGCACGTGTTCTGCCGCTGTCCCGCTGAGAACTATGGGGCTTCGATGGTTTTGATCTTATGGTACATTTCTTCTCAATGTACCCTCCCTCTTGCTCTTAGGATGTGTGCCGCATTCCACGGGCGTATTGAGTGACCCTGCATGGCCCTGCTCTGCCGCGGCTCTCTTCGCGGCATGGCACCTCTGCTCGAGTTCTCCAAAAGTAAAACGCCATTAATAAAAACGAAAAATTAAACACGCGAGCACATAAGCAGTATTTGGCAATCGGACGCCTCGCATGCCGCCGACAAAAACGACGCTTCGCTTTCCGTCGGTTGGAGCCAGGCTTCGTACGCAGAAAGAGCTGCCGCAGCCGCCGCCGCCGCGAGAGCACGGAGGATCATTGAAGACTGACTGAAATGCAATCCTGCTTCCATGTTGAGGTCTTCACTGCGAGGTTCAAGTCTGCAGCCATATCCATCGCGGCAATCACGAAAGCCGCGGCTTCACTGCACCGCGGCCAAGCAGCGGTGACGTGTGTGACGCGTGATGACGTGTGATGGAGCTTTCTAGTTCGCTGAGAGCAATCAGATTCGTGACGACATCGCTTCAGCACTGAGTATGGGGCAAGAGAAATTGAGTAAGAGATATTCGGTCTTCGCTTATGGCCTTATCTCCACTAATAACTTATCTTTTCACACCCAACCTGCACGCATTCTTCAATGCGCCTGCTCATTCCACCTCAACTTCATATTTCTCCTTAGCGTACCTTTAAGGTTCCTAACTGACAGCGCTTATCGGACGCCCAAGCAGGAAAGTTACACCAGAAAAAGATCTATACGCTCATGTTTTACCCACTATACCTCGGGGGAGAAGGCGGATCACGAACATCGACTTCATTGTCGGCTTCAGTGAGACGGCAAGCTACATTGACACTTCATTTTCTGCTAATAGAGCTCAATATTTTGCGTTTGATGTTTCATGTAAACGGGTTACGGTGGCTACATGAGATGGTATCAGCGTCATCTGGTCGATATAGACTCTGGATGAGGCACAAAACACACACAAAAAAGGCTAATGTTTCAAATGGATAACGTTGCCATTTGAAATACCTTTCCCCTATCTCATATATGGGTCATTTCTGAAGGCGATTTGGCGCCGCGATTCCAACAACATATATCCACCTCCAAAATGACTAAAATCTAGACGACGATTCTGAAATATAGAGTTTTGTTTCACGGTTACGTATCAACACATGTTGATCGCAGGGGTTCCCTCAAGAAGAAAATGTTTTAGGCAAGTCATGCCTATGTAGCTCCTGACCGCACTTATTGAGAAGAAAATAATTTTAAAAAACACGCGATGAAGACAGTCACGTGCCGGCCGCTGTTCGCTAGCGAGAGGTCCGTGGGCCGCGTGTTTGAGACCCCTGGTCTAGATTGCAGCCCACGGCGGAAATGTGTGACAGGAGAGCGACAGCTCCTTCCTTGGAGCTGTCGCTCTCCGCTCGCACAAATATATATAAAGAACGCGTTTTTCGTGGCAGCCATTGTTCACAATCAAAATGAGCACTGGCTCTGCAAAAGCCAATAATATATGGGACACTAAGGTTTGCCAGAACGAATTTTTGAATGCATCATTAGCAATGATAAAAACATTCTAGGCATAGTATGCAGATTTGATGTACGCAATAAATAATTTTGAACAATACATTTGTGATGTAGCCAAAAGTAATCAGAACCTTAACTGTAACAATGATAGTTTGCGGGCCAGTTGGTACATCTTGAACATAAAACAGCGCGCTTAGACAGGACAGAAAGTTACAAGAAGCACACAGACACAGCGTTGTAACTTCCTGTCCTGTCTAAGCGCGCTGTTTTATGTTCAATCAGAACCGTTTACATGCCTACTTCGTTGATCTCTTTTGTGTGGTTGTATGTAATTTACGAACTTTTCGTGCAAAGCGAGACAACAGGACACCGGCAAGGTCCATTTCTTCTTTCACATTTTTTCGAACCTTGTGGACTTCTGGTGTGTCGTACGATGCGTGGATGTGCAAGACGGCTTTAGTCCACTGTAGTCAACAATCAATAAAGATACCGCTCATTCGCTTGCCTAGAACAGCCAGATGGCTTTTTCTTCCACATAAATAATAATAATAATAATAATAATAATAATAATAATAATAATAATAATAATAATAATAATAATAATAATATATTATTATTATTAATCACTATCATTACCATCATGAAGGGCGCGGAAATATATTTGCCACGGGCGCTGTCCTATCTAATTACGCCACTAGTGTGTGTGTGCGTGTGTGTGTGCGTGTGTGTGTGTGTGTGTGTGTGTGTGTGTGTGTGTGTGTGTGTGTGTGTGTGTGTGTGTGTGTGTGTGTGCGCGCGCGCGCGTGCGCGTGTGCGTGTGTGTGTGTGCGTGCGTGCGTGCGTGTAACACAACGGATGCGTTGTCAACCGTGATATAAATAATTATTTCTTAACCTGTTTCGGAAGGAGTCCTCCCTTCGTCAGAGGATGAGTTAAACTAACGTTGAAGTTCGAACTTTTCCTCTTGCCGTGTCCCTCTCGCCTTCAGATATTTCAGAGAGAGTGAGAGAAAAATAGGAAAAACGAAAGAAAGAGAAAAACTGACAAAGTTAGAACAAACAGAAAAGAAACGAAAGAAAGCTGTGCATGGCCGAAAGTTCCTTGTGAATAGCCTTCAAGTAGTAGGGGAGCATAAGCACTTCACCTTGTACGAGTGAAAAAAAAAAAGAAAGAAAAAGACAATGCATATGTACGAGCCAATCAAGAAACAAGCATCATATTGGCTTATCTCTCGGAGGCAGGAGAGTCTTCGAGGGTCCTCGTTGATGCCGGCTATTAATGTTCTAAATTTGAAAATAAAGTATGTCTCACGCTGTTGTTAGCGCTCGTGCATGTTTCGGAAACCGGACTGTGCAATTAAGAGTTATGCTAATATTTTCAAAGCTGTGGTTTGGCAGGCATAGATGTCTAGATTTATTTTTATTTTGTTTTTTTCTAGCTTTGTCTTTTTTTCCCTTTCTTTCATTTTCCTATTTTTCTCTCACTCTCTCTGAAATATCTTTGAAGGCGAGAGGGACGCGGCAAGAGGCAAGTTCGAAATTCGACGACTCATCCCCTGACGAAGGGAGGACCCCTCCCGAAACTGTTGAGAAACGAATATTTATATCACTTGACAACGCCTCCGCTGTGCTATACCCATTACTCGAAGAGAACTGGCCCCTCCAATCTCACTGCTAATTTCCCACTCCGTTCCGGGAAAGCACTTGCCCTTGTCCCGCTCCACACCCCAACCGTGCAACACTGGCCTGCTTGAATTCCATCCGATTCTGCTTAGCAGCCCGATCTCTACATGCCTGCACCAGAAACTTGTTGCCAAAGTTCGACATTTTTGTCCGCATAATGATCGCACCCTAAACTTAGCACAAGTCACCCATGACAATTTTCGGTGTTCTGCGAGCAAAATCTGTAAGGCCTTCGAGATCTGTATTCCAAGATGGTACTGGGTGCGTTCAAATAAGAATGTCCGTAAATGCACGGCGGCCCCCTTAAATGTTGCAGGAAAAATATATTTTGCTGTCCAAGTGTCCAGGACAACACCGATGTTAGTTTCACGAAAATTAAAAAGTTGCCTGTGTCAAAAAAATTCGCAAGTCTCCACTGAGCCAGAACTACTTTTTGCTAATTGTACGAAAAAGGGATTTGGATGAACTCCTACAAAAAAGCTACTGTACCTGTTGGTCTCAAAAATTTTCTTGGCATCCCAACCCACAAACATGCCGGATACGAAATAAGACTTTTCCATCCATCCATACTATGAATAGCGTACGTGAATTTACAAAATGCTATTATTTTGCAGTACTGAGCCCTTACTTCAAAGGCCCTCTCATGCTAGCGGCACGGCAGCTCGCCGTTTGCCGTTTGACATTCTCAGGCTGCCGTACGCAAACGGTTTCGTTCGCGCACGTCAGCCGTTCTTTGCCGTTCGGAGAATAGGTCCGAGGTCCGAGACCTATTTTCGGGCCATTCACCGTCTGCCGGAGAGCAACGTGGCCAATGACTACGGCTTTCCGCGTCGTCCGCTTTCGGCTTTCCGCGTCGTCTGCGTCTGCCGCGGGACGCTTCGAGCTGCTTGCTTTTTGCTCCGCGTTTTTCACGCTAGAAGTGCTGATGTCGTCCGTGTCGTTGCCAGGCATGGTTCCAGCCATAGAGTTTCTTACAATAATACCTAGAGGGGAATCTGGCGCTAGTGTCTACGCGCAATCCTTGAGCGGCGCTTCAACCACCATGGGAATCATGGGAAGTACAGGCTTCGGATCTGCTTCGGATGGATTGCGTTCTTGAGATTCGCGACACTTGTTTGCCGAGTGTAAAACAAAGCGATATGAAGTTATTTCCAATTAAAACTTGCTTCATTCTTTAGTACGTAAAACTTATTGCAAAAAGTTTGCGTGGCCGTGAGATGGAAGTGAAACCTGGACAAATTCAACCACCAGGGTATGCATTGCTCTGCAATTGTGCTCCATATTTGGCATCACAAAATAATAAATTATTTTTTTACAACACTTCAAACAAACGCGCTTGTCTTACCCTCGAAAGTACGCATTATCTATTTATGGAAATAACAGTACCGTATTGAGTGAAAAACACTTAACGTATCATCTGCTGCGACGCCAGATGCGTCTGTCCAGGTGATCTGCCCCCAAAGCATCCCTCGTTTTGTTGTGAGCTCGAGTCAGAGGAGCGTGACGGTGCGTCTACTTAGCTTCGCCGTCGTTTTTCAGTCGATTTGAAAGAGTTTTGACAAGTAGCGCTTATAACAAAACGTGAACTCTGTGCGATTTCGTGCACTGGCATGGGACGCTACATCTATGCGCAGCGGTGAGTGCACGACGTTTCACTAAAACTGCCAAATACAACCTGTAAAGCTGCAACGTCGCAGCAGACTAAGAAACCTAGCGGTCTTCAGCCTCTTTGAACAACAAAGGCACTGCTTCAGTGCTTTTTAACGCACCCCACTGCCCACGCCTCGCTAAAAACGAAACTGAAACTTTAATAAAAGATCCGTAGACAGTTCGCTAGCTAACAAAATCCAATCCGAAGCCTGTACTTCCCATCATTCCCATGGTGGTTGAACGATCGCAGCGCCAGTTTCCTCTCTAGGTTATTGTATGAATGTCTATGGTTCCAGCAGTCAATAGAGCGTTTTAGTCTGTCCGGCATTTAAAAAAGCGTCGCGTACAACCAAATAAACTGTCCCCAAGTTGGCGCCAGGTCAAGTGGCGCCAGCTGTGGAGGATCAGAAACAACTAACAAACGCGTAATCTATGTCCTCCGAGCATTCAGAAGCGCCCAGCTCGACTCGCTAAGCCTACAGCATCGATTATTTGACTACGGCTCTCAAAAACAACGCCGAATGGACCTTTTCCGGGTAGGTAGTGTGCGCATACGCGCCGGCGTCTACGAGGCACGCGCCATGGTTTTTGGTGGCTGAAACGCGACGATGGATGGATGGATGCTATGAGCGTCCCCCGGTGACAAGTGTGCCACCACGCTCGACAAAAAAAAAAAAAAAAACTTTACTCTTTTTTTTCTTAGCGTTGGCCTAGTGTCTTTACTTCAATTAAAAGTATTTTACTCCAGAAGAAAAAAAAAACTTAAGTTTCAGCTCCGTTCTCTGCCCTTTACGGCAGAATGTCCTAATTTTTTCTAATATTTATTTTTGTCCTTTCTCTCTAGTTTTCTGCCACCAATACTCTAACAGGTGCGGACCAAGTGACATCTGGTGTCACTAACTTGCAAAATTTTCCCCCTAAGAAAGGCGCGAATGCTGTCCTCCGAGATTGTCTACCGGCGCTCGTTGGACAATTTCGGAGGCCAAGGGCCACCAGTTTCGATTTCAGCGTTCTCCACTGGAGGTGCTGTTCGGACCCGGAAAATGCGCATTGGCACGAATACTTTGCGGTCGAAGCTTAAGGACATGAATCTAAAGCAAATGGAAGCATCAGTTCGGAGCTTACACGCTACAGAGCACACGGCGGCCACTTGAAAGATTCGAGGTGGACGACAACCGCTTTGGGCAGTGCGGCCATGTTTTAGATGCAAAGTATCTCTTGCTCGGGGGCATGGAGGAAGGAAAACTCAGGAGAGGCCCTATGGTAT
>NW_023614275.1:0-10000 GCF_013339695.2 Rhipicephalus sanguineus
GGTACGCCGAAAAACGCACACACATACGCTTCAGTGTCACGTGACTTTTCAACTACGTTTATACTTATCAATCTTTTTTAACACGAAAGTGTTTTATGCCGGGGTACACCAACTTTCATGACGTATTTCCGTCACGGAAATACGTCAGCAAAATGAATGCCATCAAATGGCAAAGAAGAAAAAACTACCAGAAAATGTTCTGTTCACAGGAGTCGAACCCATGACCTCTCAGTCCGCGACGATGGCTCACGGGCGTTCAGCCCACTGAGCTACCAACAAACACGTAACAGAGGCTACATGAACGCGCCTTTTATCTTTCACACTTCCCTCTCACAGTGCTCTTGCATGGATGGATGGATGGATGCTATGAGCGTCCTCTTTATTACGGGGTGGTGACATGTGTGCCACCAGGCTCGAAAAACAAAACGAAAAAAACGCGCATTTGCTGCGACCGTCCCATTCGGCGCGTTTCCAGTAGAAGTGTAATTTCGTTTAACACAACGCGAGGTGTTGGTTTCAGCCATAGCCTTGCGCATAGCGTCCATCCATATCGAAAAATAGCTTTTCGACGCTCGCCTGGCTGTCGCACCGCGTTCCCCGCTCGCCCTGTGAAATTTAACTATGTACATCCATGTACTATTCATGTATAACCATGTACTATCCATGTACAGATGATGGATAGCAGCTAGCTAGTGATGCAGAACTATCGGCAAATGAACTATCGATAGCATCGATAGTATTTTTAGGGCCTAGCTCCTCTTAGTCTAACCTTGTCACGTCTCCGTTGTCCGGTGTATCTCCCGGCAGCCGGCAGTAAACGGCAGTATCTGTCCGGTGGTGGTGGTGTGCGGCGTGACCACCCTTACTGCGCATGCGCATACCCTCTCCACACACCTCCTCTCCACTCCCCCTCACCATTCCCCATGTACTCTACCCCTCTCCCTTTCCACTCACCCTCTCCCCTTCTCCTCTCCCATAACCAGTCTTAAAAACGGAGGGGGCGTGCACACATGAAGGCTCCCTAAAGACAATGCGCTGCGACAGTACGTGATATGTATCGCCCTCTCCTCTCCTACGCCTCCCCCTCTTTCTCCTCTCCTACGGTCCCCCCCATCTTGCCTCGCGGCGCAGCGGCGCCGACGCAGGCAGCGTCGCGAGGCAGCGTCGCGGCAGCCTCTTGATGATGGATAGCAGCTAGCTAGTGATGCAGAACTATCGGCAAATGAACTATCAATAGCATCGATAGTATTTTTAGGGGCGTAGCTCCTCTTAGTCTAACCTTGTCACGTCTCCGTTGTATCTCCCGGCAGTACTCATACTGCTACTTTTTCAGGTTCTTTCTTTTTCCGCACAGCCACAGATTGGAACAGCCTGCCCCACGAAATCGCCGCCCTAACCAGCGCACCCACATTCATAGAAAAAATATCCGATCATTTTGCAGAATAAAACTACTGGATGTCATTTTCATCATTCCGGCTGCTTGTATACATTGCAGAATCATGTACCCATATTACTCATACGTGTTTAATAATGCTTATACACATGTTATTCTAATTATTGTATAATGAACATATGTAAACCCACCCCTTATGTAATGCCCATGTTGGGCTTTTAAGGTAATAAAATGAAATGAAATGAAAAAACCGACCGCTCGCGCTGCACAACCGTTCACTGACCACCCCGTATACATAGGCACTGGATTTTGACCTCCAAGGTAGAGCGTGTTTGCGATTTCTCCTGTGTGTGATTAAACAATGAAAATTCACAGCGTACATGTAAAATTAAAGTGAGCTGCAAGTCGTCATAACTTTAATCGAACCTTTAGTATAAACGCGCCCGATCTCACGTCGGTGATGATGTACTGGGCAGAATTCACGGAAGATTCACGGTTTACCGATGAACCTCCGCAGCTTCGCCCACTCATCATCATTCACTCCGTGGATATGCTGTGATTTTTTTTAAACTATCGATTGTGTAAGATAACTATCTATAATACTACTATCGATAAACTATCGATAGTTTTACCAATAGTGCAGTCGATAGTACCACCGGTAGCATTACTGCAGGTAATACAGCTGATAGTGCTGTGAATAATTACGCCATTGTTGGCCGGCGATATTGCCAAAACATTCATGATAGCCCGCTATCATTAATATTCAGTCCGTTTATGAGACAATTTTGATGACAGATATAAATTGTTTCCGCAGCGAAAATGTCGGATCTTGTCCGTCCAAAAATTTTATATTCAAAAGCAATCAGTTACATCCCACAACTAACGAACTTAGTTCTCGATACTTTACAGCAGAGCTGTTATGGTCGGAGTTTTCCGTGTGTCGTAGATAGAAAATTATCATCATCATGAACCGGCACGCGTTCAACCACCGCCCAAGCACTCGGTACAGATGGTTAACAAAGGAAGCTGAAACGTGCGGCCCTTAATCGGTGGTTGCCGCCCGTGTGTCCCTTTATATTTTAGTGGACCAATGTGGTGAATAGTGGGACTGGCTCAAATTATGTGGCGCATACGTGCTATAGGAACTTGTTACAACAGAGCTGTTATGGTCGAGGTTTGCTGTGCGTAGTGGATAGAAAATTATTATCATCATGAGCCGATGCGCGCTCGATCACCACCCAAGCATGTGGACCAATGGTTCAGAAGAGAAGCTTCAGAAGAGAAGCTCAGAACAGATGCTTCAGAAGAGAAGCTGAAACGTGTGGCCCTAATCGGTAACCAGTGTGGTGAATACAAAGATTCGCACAATTGCTGTGGCACATGCTATGGGAGAGAAAATTCAGAGCCATGTATAGCACAGTATAGCAATAGGTGAGAAAGAGACATGAGAGAGGGTAAAAGCCCAGCGAAGCCAGGACCAGCTAGGTGCCCAGCAGCTCTGCTGTCGCCAAGCCTTCCGCGAATTAGCGCAAGCTGCGCTAATTTCTTTATGTTGGGACGTAAAATCCCAACAATTACTACTTGATATTTTTACTGTTCAAATCGGAGAATGCAATATAAATTTGAAGCCACGCACTTCCGCCATATTTAACGAATTCCTTTCCGCTACAGATGAACAATTCAACCTAATTATCATGTGTCGACGAAGCATTCTACTGAAAGAACACGAGCATGTCAACTTTCTTGCCGTTCAGCCTGCTCTTTGTGCTCCACCAATTACCACGCTCTCGAGGAAGGAACTTGATGCTGCAATGAGTTGGCGTGGTTGATTTTATGTGGTCGATAGTACTGTGAATCTTTCTATCGATAGCGCTATCGATAGCTTTTTCTACCATCGATAGTTCACTAGTCACTCAACTACCGATACTATCGTCAGTGCTATAGATGGTCCCGCCTTACTAAGGCTAGCCCATTTTATTGAGGCCAAGCAGGCGCTGCTCCTCCGATGAAAGGGAGAAATAATCAACCGATGATTGAGGAAAAAGATCTCAGAGCTGGGCAGGGCCATCTGATATCACTGCCCGACCCTCTGCAAGTAGCAATGGGACGATGTCTGCGGCTCGGTAAACGGACAGATGCGCAGCGGCAGGTCTTGGGGCTTGCTCAAACATGTCTTGGCCGATGGCAGCACAAGCTCTAATCAGAGACGCACGCTCGCCAGAGCCCTGCACGAACCTATGAAATCCTAGTCCGGGGCCGACCTGGTTGCCAAGCTCATGGAGATGTACCTGTCCATAAAGCATAGAGACGAGGAGGTCCGGTTTCCCGACCGCCTCGGCCCGACCCGTCCGGAGTTGGACGAAGACTTCACCGTGGCGGAAGTCAGGCAAGCCATTTTCGAACTCAACGGTAAGTCGGCGCCGAGTCCCGATGTCATCAGCAATAAGATGGTGCGGATTGTGCACGTCCGTTCAATCGAATGCCTCACCAAGAAGATGAACGAGAGGTGGATAACCGGCGGAGTCCCAGAAAATGAAACACCGCCAACACCGTCCTGGTCCCCAAACCCGGCACGGCTCCGAGTGTTAACTTGTGACCCATCTTTCTCACGTTCTGCGTCAGGAACATGGCAGAGCACGTCGTCCTCAACCTCCTTAGCGGATATCTCGAAGAAAACGTCTATACTCACATGAATGGCTTCCGTATCAGCCTGTCGGCACACGACACCATGAAGATGATCAAACTTCAAATAATCGACGGCAGTACCTGCGACACCAGGACCTTGCTCGGACTCGGCCTCGCGAAGGCGTTTGACAACGCTCCCTACGCAATTATCCTTGCTTCTGTCGCGGACCTCCAGCTGGCGCTCAGACTGTATACCTACCTTCGTTCGTTCCTGGCCGGAAGGAAAGTAAAGCTGGGGATTGGTTTCTATGTCTCCGAAGAAGTGCTCCTGGGCCCATGGGGACGCCATAAGGCTCGGTGATTTTGCCCACTCTCTTCAACATCAAGCTGGCCAGAAGCTGGCCAAAGTCGAAGGTATCAAGCACAACATCAACGCCAGTGGCATCATGATCTGATGCACAGGCGCTAGTGAAGAGCAAGTGGAAAGGGCCATACAGGAGGCTGCAGACTTCACGGCACAGTACCCGCTACCCACCGAAGTCAGGTGCTCTCTGACCAAATCGGAGCTCCTGCTTTACACAATAGAAAAAATTACAGCATATCCACGGGTGAATGATGAAGAGCTTGGGCGAAGCTCCTGAAGCAATCATGGTCTCGGGATCCGCTTCTCGTTGAGCCCGTTTCACAGAGGCGTCCTTGGCGCGCACCGTTGCGGGATCCGCCTGGCTGCCGCCAAGCGAGCGCCCGCCGCTGCGCATCGTCCATGCTCCACCAACGATCCGACACGTACGGCGACGATCCAGGAGAATGAGAGAGGCGCTCGCTCCCTGCGCAGCAGCCAATCGGAGAACAGCGGCACTTCTAGCGCCATCTAGTGTCGATTCACACAAGCGCCATATTGCACACAATTCTATTGGACCAACGCCATCTAGGAAATGAGACGAGAAATGGTGATGACACAGATTGTGTACAGCGCCATCTAGAATATCGTCCCTCAACTGCAGTTTGTATCTACTTCTATGAGACAGCGCCATCTGCCGTTTACGCCGGAGAGAGATACTGCCGTTTACGCCGGACAACGGAGACGTGACAAGGTTAGACTAAGAGGAGCTACGCCCCTAAAAAATGTTGCAGTTGCTTAGCTCGACTATGCCAGGATATACATAGCGTTAGGAAAGGTTTAGCTGATTCTTCTTAGCTTTTTGTGTCTCCACAGCACGTTAAGCCTTCTTCTGTTCATTCTACCTAAGCTCAACCGCTAATTGCCGGGCAACTACTTCGGGATCTCATTAGTTAAGCTTCTCCGCTCTTCTGCGCCGTTGAGCAGCATTTGCACTCCCCTTCTCCTTGGCTATATCACACTAGCAAAGGCCAGTCAGAGGCCCTATCAAGCGGCTCCAGCGCAGTGTCAGACGGCGACTGCGCAGCGAAGGCGAAGCTGCGCACGCGCCGGCGCCAGTGCGTCTGGCACGGCTACGACGTCACTGTCTCTGGAATGGGCAGACCGGCGGCGGCGAGTCGGGCGCGACGGCGGCGGAGTGCGCGGGAGATGCCGGCTCCGGTACGCTAGCTGCGTGACATCACTGATCCTCGCGCATGCGCAGCACGGCTCTTGAGGAGCCATGCGAAACCGGCTCGGCTTGGCCAGTGTAGCTAATGCTACAAAAAGCTATATAAGCCGGTCTCGGAAAGTGACATTCACGTGTTCATTCCGACCGACGACCTGGACACTATCAGAGTCCTGGGTATGTCATAAAATCGCGTGACCACAACGGCACCCAACTGCGCAAAAGGATTGCCAAGACTATGAACCCTTTTCGCGTCGTGCGAAGGGTCACGAACAGACGTCGAGGCCTGAAGGGGACAGCCTCATTCGGCTCATCTACACGGTGGCCATGCGCAACTGGCTCAATGCAGAGCTCGACAAGCTCAATGCCGTACATCCAAAACCTGCAATGAAATACCAACTAGCCTGCATTGACATCCTTGTTCAATGCCATCCTTAAGAAAATCATCAAGAGAGAACGGATACCGAGGGCCTCCTCCGGCTGCGCATACACAACAACAAATAGAAGAGTTTCGCGAGGCTCAGGAATGTGCTCAGCTAACTCGGCTCTTCATCACGCTGGCCGGTGCGCGGATTCTAGAGTACATCGGACTCGCCCCCAGAAAGAAGTTGGCTATCAACGTCCAAAATCGCCAGACAAATAAGGGAGAAGCTTGTCGTCACTCCTCTGCCTCGCAACGTCCATCCAGTGTGCACAATGCAGGCTGTCGGAAGGCAAAACGTCTGACAGTACAGGAAATCTCCAAAAACCAGATCGAAGCAAGCTTCGTGGATACCATGTACCAACGCGCCAATGCTTTTGCGGTTTCCATCGTGGACACGCTGGACAAAGCCATCAACTCTACGTCGGTTCGGAGAATGGACCCCAAGGTGGCCGAGCAAGTGGCGATTGCACTCGCCTTGCCAGATGGTCGGAGATCAGGGCCGTAGCCAAGGGGGGCGTTGGGGGGTGCAAACGACCCCCCTGAAATTTTTTCAGTTTTGCTAGCGTATATATATACATACTTAATGTAACTGCGCAAAAAACGGACGGAAACACGAAGGGCGAGAAAAGGACAAACAAGCGCAGACTATCAACTGAAGTTTTATTGCACGAACGAGGCAATATAAAGGGCAGAAAAAAGCGAGAGAGGGCAAAAAAAGAAGGAGACAAAAGGCACGAGGGACCAAATCAACAAAAAACATTGGCCACATCAGGCAAGGCACGCCCGTCATACAAAACCAAGATAACTTAACTCTTTATCATGTATGGCGACAGATGGAACACTAACGCAGGACTCAGAATTCTTATGAATATGCGCAGCCTCAATTAGTTCCCGCGCTCTTTGGTTCTTATGCCGGAACAACACAGAGGTATCACCAAAGAGCGGAGTGCAGCCGCATTTCTTATAGTGGGCTGCTAGATGAAGACCGGAGTGGCCTTTCAGAGAATTAAAATGTTCTCGAAGTCTAACATTAAGGCAGCGACCTGTTTGTCCCACGTAAACACGTTTGCATGTCAAGGGTATGGAATAAAACGACACCAGTGATACAAGATACATAATTATTAACATGACTAACATTACATGTACCTTGCCGTATATATGATATTGTATATATAAATGCACAAATACAAACGCACGCACGAACATACATAAACTATGGTTGAACCGTCCCGCCCCCCGAAAAAAATTTCTGGCTACGCCCCTGTCAGAGATACGGGGTGTATGGCGACTCGAAACACGGGTAGCAGCTAGTAAAAATTCTGAAAGGCACCAACACGGCGACAGCTCCACACACTCCATCTTTCAAATATTTGTCCAAGTCGGGGCGAGTGAGGAGGTTCCTTTGAACCTCAGCAAGTCTGCCCACGTGGCTTTACCAACAGTGCTCCCCTCGGATCGAGAAACTTTCCTCCCATTCACAGGGACGCTCCCAGCGCGCATGATAAAATAGCTAACTTCTTTTACTTTGAGAGAAGGGTCCCTCGCCGCCTCATTCCAAGCTAAGCAGGCCGCAGGTGGTCACGCTGAGACTCCCGCAAGCTAACTCCTACCCAAATCCGGCGTTCCTTTATAGCGTATATCCGAACATTTGCCCGAATAGTTCTTGCGCGGCCTGTGGCAAGGCTGCTACTTTTTCTCACATCATCTGGGAGTAATGCTCATTGGGCCCGAAGTTCACCAAGGAAGAGTGCGACGCGCTCCTGCGAAGCCCTGCAAGTGAAGACCAAACGCTGGCCGTCGAGTACGCCCATGATGGGGGTCGGCAGGCTAGGCCTATCTGTCCCATCGTCGGATCAGCCGGGTGCGCGTTCTGTCGCGTTTTGGTGGGCCAAATAGGAGCTCGATCCCTCCCTCCCTCCCTCGCTCGCTCCCCTCGCTCGCTCGCTCGCTCGCTCGCTCGCTCGCTCACTCACTCACTCACTCACTCACTCACTCACTCACTCACTCACTCACTCACTCACTCACTCACTCACTCACTCTCACGTGCCGCGCCTCGCGAAGCGGTTGGAGCTGGCGGGCGTGCTTTACGAAGGATCACAGCGCTCCGCCGGCGCCATCGAGAATCGAAGACTGATCGACTGTTAACTGAATGCAGTCATCGTATGTCACCGGTACGTGGAAGCTTGAAATGATTGAAAATCGAAATGGATTTGTGTCATGGCATTCCAGGCAACAAATGAAATATCTAACTCGTGCGGATTCTGAAAGTGGGCGTCTCTTTTGCCTCGATAGCTTGGGAAGTGAGGGTGCTCGTTAAGTGAAAGTGTCGATAGGGAAGACAGGATCAGCTTGACAAAACACGTTGTTGGCCTAATTGGTTCATACTGTGCAAAAATATAATAACGCAACGCAAGGCGAAGAGACTTGTCGCTCTCGCCCTCACCGTCATTCTCGCCGACAGCAGCCGCACGCTCCGAGTATCGCGGTTCAGTCGCTAGGCACTGTACATAATAGGCCTCTCACCATATGACTTAACAACTAAAGGAAATTTGATTAACCATAATACATAGGCAATATATTTATATAAGAGATATATGGTAAAGCCTCGCAATAACGTTACAATTAAAAGAGAGGCAATAAAAATAGATAAATAGCACATATAACCAACATAAGTATTAGTGCTTCAAACGGCGCGCTTAAGGAACAACGCTTCATAAATAAGTACCTGTATCATCAGCGCGTACGATGCTGCGCACAACAACAAAAATGCGGCAGATCCCACGTACCGTGGAACTCGATGTTATATGCGCAGGAAGATGGCTGTGTCGCGATTCCTTACATTGAGTGAAACGTTGCGGAATGACACTAGAGAAATGTGCAGATGGCGTTAGCCCACACATATTTTGAAGAATCCAACGTGTGTTATATAACCAGTTGTTTACAGCTGTTAATGATGCCAACAGCAACATAGGTGTTACCAACAGCAGACGCAGTAACCTGATATGTAGTGCGTATATTCTTCAGCACTGGATAGCGCAAGTTCGAATAGGACAATGAACACATATGCACAGGACAGGCGCTACTCGTAACTAAGCTTTACTCAGAAAAGTTTCCCTAGGTATATACACAGTCGAGTGGCACGAGCAGGCTCACTGCGCGTACGTTACAGTTGCAGTTGTTACAGTGGCGTTACACTTGTTATGCTTATACTTATCCGTTATGACGGAGAACGCACGCACGTTTCACGAACCCGTGTGCATGTGTGGAAGGGGTTCTTGGCTGCTCTATAAATTCATCATTACCGTGATCAGGGAGCACCAGCAGCTGGACAGGACTTGTTATTGGATCCGTTCGTGATCGCGGCTACGAACGCTCTAAGGTAGTGAAATGTGAGGTGCAGTAGACCTTGTGGAAAACGCGGATGGCTCTTGCGAAGAAATGATCTATGATGCCTCCTGTCCTCGACGTGGCACCGATGTCTTGTGATGCCCTGTCCGCATCCAAGCCGTCTTTCATGCCGTCTACGAACCAGGTGTTGTTGGGTTTGATAAATCAATGTTGAAGTCACCGGAAGTGATGAGGGACATGGTCCTCTCGGCAGAGTTATTGTAGGAAGCATTGACCCCGGTTTTTGCGTAATCCACGTGGTTGACGTTGCAGACCACGCGGACGAGTGGATGGTAGCCCAGCATTTTCCAGGGGTGCTCTGTCTTCCGTTCCCTAACTTTCCGTGCGTCCGCCGCTGTGGTGTAGTGGTTGCGGTGCTCGGCTGTTGACCCGAAGTTCGCGGGTTCGATACCGGCCCCGACAGTCGCATTTCGATGGAGGCGAACTGCTATAAGCTCGTGTACTGTGCCATGTCAGTCCACGTTAAGGAATACCACATCGTCAAAATTTCGGGAGCCCTTCACTACGGCGTCTATCATAATCATATCGTGGTTTTGCGACGTAAAATCACAACAATTACTATTATTATTATTGTCATTCCGT
>NW_023614275.1:12500-40001 GCF_013339695.2 Rhipicephalus sanguineus
TTCTAAACATGGAGCGACCCAGGTTGGAACGAAAAAGTTAAAGAAAAGCATGAATTACACAGCCAACCATTTTGTTTAGAAGAGCTACAGCTGGCACGAAACTGCTGCAACAAATCTGCCCCTTTTTTTAACTCTGTAATACAACAGATGTGGAAGCAGATACTGTCTGAAGCAGAAGAGCGCCTTTCCGCCTACAATGCGGTCCTCTGGAGAGATCTTCTCTTCTTGAAAATGGCTTATTATAATTCCAGTTGAAGGAGAAGCCAGTGATTTATCATGTGCTGCATGTTACATGACTACAGCACCGACAAGTTTGCCCTGTAAAGCACTGGAAAAGATTATAAACCGCCGGCTAGTACATTTCCTAAAGTCAACCAAATTACTTACGATTGCACGTTTGCACGATTGCACGTTTTGAGAGGGTCAGTCCACTACTTACCATCTGCTACGTATTGAGGCAGAAATTCGCAATGCTTTCTTGACAACCAGTTCTTACTGTATCTGTACCTCGATATGAAAAAGACATATGATACGACGGGGATGTTTGGGATATCCAGAGACCTATCAGAATTGTTTATGGAATAGGACGTTATTTAATCATACATTCTGTGTTGAAGTTGGCACTCCGCAGGGAATCGATGTGCTTAGTTGCACGCTCTCTATAATGAAAATGAACTCTTTGCGTCTCTGTATCCCGTGTAGCATGTTTTGCTCAACATATATTTGTGGCGTACAAATAATTTTAGTTGGGCGTCTGCAGCAGCTCTGCGGACGCAGGCTGCCCGCCATTCCCAATAGCACGCTGCGCGTGCAGAGCGGTTGCCGACGCTAAACTAAAGTTGTCTATTATTTAAATGCTGTGATCTCGCAATTCGTGAGCTACGCGTTCAGCTTGGTCTCAGCAAGGCGTCCTTCTGGGCAGACGAGAATCGATTCTGCTTAAATCCACATGAAAACACTTGAGTCCCTTTCTATAGAAAAAGAGGCCTCGACGCCGATCCCGATGGGGGCATGAAGGGTCAGCAATTGCCTGAAAAAATTGTCGCAGCTCTCACTGAGTCCCGCCAATCTGGGTCACAACTGAGCTGGTGGGCACCTAGCGTGTCATGACTTAGGCTTTTGCCTTCTAACCTTTCTCTTTCCCACCTTTAGCTATTCTTTACTATACATGCTGTGCGGGATCTCTTTTCACACGAATGTCTATTATGCCGGGTTCTACCAAGACTTTAGTGACGTATTTCCATCACGGATGTAATGTTGATCAAATGGAGGCTATCGGATGAGAAGGAAAAAACTACAAGAAAGAATTACCACACCGGGAATCGAGCCTACGACCTCTTGGTCCGCGACGATGAGCGCCCGGCGCTCTACCGTCTCAGCTCCCGAGGCATATGCACGGCACTCCACAAATGCTCCACATATGTCTCTCACGAATTCTCTCGCGTGGTGCTAGGCGGTGCTGGTGTCTGTGAGCGGTGAAATGAAGTAATGCGGCACGACACTTACTAGCGCCGATAGAGAATGGTTCGGAAACGATATAGTTAAAGCATGGCCTCCGAAATTGCACGCCGGCGCACAATTTGGGAGGCCATGGTTAAAGCGTCTCGATACCAGCGAAAAACACTGGCCGCGCCAGCATCAAGGAGTCGCCCTAGACGCAGGTACGCTTTTGCCTCTCACTTTGCGTTAACGGCTCGTTGTCAGATTAGTGCAGGTTCGACATGCACCAACGATGTTTCTCCGCGGCAGAATGCTTCGAGTGCGGTAGCAATGACTAATAATGCTGCTGCAGTAAGCGCCTGCAGAAAGGCAGTGATGTTGGCGGGCGGATGTCGTGCTTTGGTGCACGACATCCACCTGCGTGTGTTCGCGGCTTCTCTACGAACCTCTGCCTCCCGTGTTGCTGAAGCCCATTATGGTAGTGTATGCATGAGCACAGACTTAGGCTACCCAATTACTCGGGAGCGCATACCATGCCGTTTCTCTCATTAATTGACGACGCTTTGAAGAAGTGCATTTCGAGTACGAGTGTTTATTATGTGCTTTTTGATGTCATTTTTGCGCTGTTTTCTTAATACGTTGTGTCCAGGTAAATGTTAAAAACTTCAGCTACCACAACGGCTAAATCACGATCATGGGCGTTAGTCGTCGCGATGGAGATGTGCCGCTAGGCGTCAACGTGGGTGCATCCACGTCAAACGCTGCTATAGCTGCCAAACACCAATAGACATTGTACAAGCTATCATATATGACTACACAATAAGCACTACTTTTAAGACGCGTTTCACTTTCCTGTTATGCTGATACCTATGACAGAGGAATCTTATTTCGTATGTTTTTTTATATCTTTATATCTTTGTCTATTTCTCTGTCTGTCCTTCTATACTCTGCCCTCTTTCTGTTCTTCTTTTCTGTTATTTTTCTCTTCCTCTTTCTCTCTATGTGTTTCTTTCTCTCTATCTCTGTATTCGTTCCTTCGCCTTGTATCCTTTTCTCTGCTTTTTCAGTTTTTTTATATCTATTACTCTCTTTCTATTCTTCTTTCAATCACTCTCGGTATTTGTTATATCCTCCTCCTCACCTTCACCTCCCTATCTAGCCGGCCGGCTATACTATGCTCTGCTAACGTGCCTGCATAGCCGAGTGGTTAAGACGCTGGCCTTCGGATCATGGGTACGTGGGTTTGAATCTCGCCTCATCAAGGAATTTAGCCCCCAACAATTTCTCTCTTTATTTCTCTCCCTGTGTACTCGTTCGCACGCACGTCAGAGTTATCACATTCCGCGCCGGATACATAGGCGCACGAGTTCTTGCAGTGAAGCAGACGAAGAAGAAGATGGAGATAGTGGGTGCGGGTTCGTGATGATGATAATTTCTGTTCGCTCCGAACGGAATTACAGTCTGCTTAAATAGCTCTGCTGTTTGGTCGCCGATTTGCTCATCCACGGCCGTGCTGGAAGGCTACGGTAGCGTTCCGGTGCTACCGTGGCCAATTCCATCCGCCTTGACGCCTAAAACGCG
Organism: Rhipicephalus sanguineus; assembly: GCF_013339695.2. Classification (NCBI taxonomy): domain Eukaryota; kingdom Metazoa; phylum Arthropoda; class Arachnida; order Ixodida; family Ixodidae; genus Rhipicephalus; species Rhipicephalus sanguineus. Next base: position 15,522 of record NW_023614275.1, read on the forward strand.
TATTACCATGAACTTGATGGGAACTGTTGCGCTCAAAAGACGGTGCACAAGAAGGAACAAGATGGACAGACTAAGCGCAAACGATTAATCACCAACAAGCCCAATTCGAGACTCTCTTCAAATTACTATGACGCCTGCGCTGGAACGCTAGCAGCTTTGCATGAGCTGCTGGCTGAGCAAGGCATGTCTACCTCGCCACATCCTCCCGAGCCTACTGTTAGGAGACTGCTGCGCTCCGGCATACCTTTACACTCTCAAGTATTGCTGCGTTCTAACGCACTTTCTGCCTGCCTTACCCTCGCCACTTCAGGCGCTCCTTCCTTTTCTAACACTCTCCACCGAGCCTCACACTCACGTAAAGAACACTTGATCATATCTGCGCCACGCACGGCATAGGGTCGGTTAAGAACAGCTTGGCTGTTGAAACGGACACTAAAACACTGCTCTTGCGGGTCACTCATATTACTTCATAATGAGCGATGCATAGATTTTCATTCTCTCATTCTTTGCTATGGCTATCAGTGCTCCGTTTGGTTGAACCGGCCCCTTGCTTTCTGAGAAATTCGTACGACCATCCTAAGCATTCTTACAGCAGAGCTGGTATAGTCGAGGCTTGCAGTGGGCCATAGATAAAAATTTTCACCTATGTGAATCGGCACGCGCTCAATCACCGCCCAAGCATTCGGTGCAGATGGTGAAGAGAAGCTGAAACGTATTTGCCAAATTTCTGTGGCACGTTCGCGCTGTACGAATTTTACGGCACAGCTGTTGTGCTCGAGGTTTGCCGTGTATCGCAGATAGAAAATTGTCATCGTACCGGCACGAGCTGAACGACCTCCCGAGCGTTCTGTGCAGACGGTTAACAAGAGAAGCTGAAATGTGCGGCCCCAGTGTTTATCACTGGTGCAATCTCGACGGTTCGTGTAAGTCTCCTTCAATTATTGATTACCTCTTTACAAAAATTTCAATCAGTGTTTTCAACCCATGTATTCGCTCATTAATCTTTAGTGGACCAGTGTGGGGAGTACTGGGATTTGCCCAACGCCGAGCTGATATGGTTGAGGTTTGCCGTGTGTCGGAGAAAGCAAATTACCGTCACCAGAACCCGGCACGCGCTATCTTCGTCCTCTTCTTCATGGCCTTCACTTCTTCTTCTACTTCGTTCCCAAACACGAGCGCTGAATTGTCCGGCGTGGGATGCAATAACCTGATGGGCGAGATACCTAGTAAAGAGAGATCGAAAGACCTATAGTAAATATTCAGGCTTTCAATCACAAAAAGCCGAGAGAAAATAGAGAACAAAGAGCAAGCGTATCCATGTGTAGTGCTGTATTGCAAGAGGTGAGAAAGAGACAGGTGAGAAGTTAAACGCATAGACAAGCCAGAAGCCCACCAGCTCTACGGTGACTCAGCCTGGCACGACGCCCGCTGGATGGAACATCATCATAACTTCTGCTTTGAAAGCCAAAGACAGCACATTTGACTAAGCAACCACAGACTAATAACGTTTAGTAGCTCTTCCGGAAATCATCTAACGCACTATAAGCATAAAACTAACATATGCCCTTGGAGAGCCAAACTTGCTTGATTATTATCAATGGGGTTACAAGAAAGGCGGCTCAACAACTGATCGTCCAGTTCCCCTTGCACCCACTATATGTTAATGACGTTCCTATATAGACAACATGGTTTAGTGGTATTTTTGACTCTCACAAGACAATACGACAGGACTTGGGGATGTGCTATTCTTCGAGATCTGGAAAACTTAAGCATTTGTGGCAGGATCCTAAATTGCTTGTCCAAGTTGTCTGACGGAACACACCAGGTCCGCCTGCGCCTCATAATTACGAAACCTTGTATGTGGATTTCTTAAAAGAGACTTGTCGTCAACAAGTAGCTGCTGGTGTGAAAACAAAAACGGAAAAGGTTTTTAGTTGGACGCTTTTTTGTCATGGTAACTGTTACTAAAAACGAAATGTCGTTCAGAACAATTGAGTGAGGACAACTTTATTCAAACATGCGGATTGTGGCCTGGGCCTAAGCCGCGCCAGGGGCGGTGGAGAGACCCTGTCTCGCAGCTGCCTTCCGTGCTCGCTGCATGGCCCATATTTGATCATGACAATTTGACCTGATCAGAGCGGCTTTCCACCGTGCCCCAAGCTGTTCGGAATTAAATGTGTTCTAGGGTGGCGCGTTTTATGCTACATAATTTAGACGAGTCACCTCGGTATAGCTCGGAGTAGATGAGATTTAGGTGCGCTGGGTTGGGAAACGTTCTGCTTCGAAGTCCCCTCCAGTCAACGATCTGTCGGATTTGGAGCTAGGTGGTGGAAATCTGTGCCTTGACATTTGGTAGAACTGGATAATATTACAGAATCTAAACATTGTGTCCCTCTCATTGCAGGCCTCTCCTACCGTTACCTCGGTGGAAGCTTGTTCGCGAGCGCGGTAAATGAGACCTCGCGCAGCATGGTGGCCTTCCTTGTTGAGGTTGGGAACGGGGGCCTCACAGTAGGTGCGGGCTGGGAACCATGTGATATATGTTTCTTCGAATTCCTCAGACTATATTAGCTTGGCCTTTCCGAGGAGTGCGTGAATGGCCTCGGCCGATAGTATTCTTAGCGCGTAGTTCGTTATGGCCGATGACGTACCTACATTTAGGGGAAATTATGGCCTGAGCGATGCCACCTTTTCTGCGATTTCAGAGTTATTCGAGTGTATTGAGAACGCTCTTATGCACTTGCGTTATGAGTTTATTACTACTGCAACGTAGGATTCCTGATTCGGGTACTCCGCTGCATCCACGAACAGCGTCTTCTTGTCTCTCCCGTAAGCCTTGAGCAGAGTTTTAGCTCTGCATTCTCTTCTGCGCTAGTTAAGTTCGGGGTACATGTCTTTTGGGCAGATTGGGGACCTGGCTCTTTTCACTGATCACCTTTCGAACCGACACTTTACATTCTTGTTGGTAGTGATTATTCATCCCTAACTTGCGGAGGACACTCCGGCCTGTGCGCGTGCTGGCTAGTCTCTCCAACTGGGCAATCTGTTGAGCCTCTATCAGCTCTTCCAAAGTGTTGCACAAGCCCAGTTCAAGTAGTCGCACGGTGCTAGTGCTACCTGAAAGGCCTAGACCTTGCTTGTACGCCTTTCGTATGACTGAGCTGACCTTGGCTTTTTCGGCTGTATGCCAACTGAGGTATGCCACTAAGTATATAATGTGACTTATGGCGAAGAAATAGATAAGCCTGATGACGTTAGCCTCTTTCATGCCCTGGTGTTTGTGACTCGCTTGATTCGCCTTACTGCGTTGGTGGCTTTGGTCACTTGCCCCCTGACTGTTTCTCTGTTAGTGCCATTGGATTCGACGATGATCCCAAGGACTCTCATTGGGTCTACTATAAGAATAATCCTGCCATTTTCTGAGCGAGTTTGGGTTTCTTCGTAGGCTCGGTTCCGGGTGTAGCCCTTGGGTGGTCTGCATTTGAGTGTGGGTGGATAGAGGAGGAGTTCAGATTTATCCAGCGAGCACTCGACGCCAGAACCTTCCTGATACACCTCGATATAATCGACGGCTCCTGGAGGCTCTGCTCTATCTCTCCGTCGCTACGTTCACACACCCAGATGGTGATGTCTGCATATACGGAATGATGTACTTTGTGTATGGCGTTTAGCCGTTCCGGGAGTCCTATAATTATTAGGCTGATTAGCATGGGCGATATCAGTGAACTCTGCGCAGTACCAGCACTGCCCATGTGCCTCTCTTCAGATCTGAGTTCTCCCATTACGAGACATGCCCTTCTGTCGATGAGGAAATCCTTGACATAATTATACGCTCTCAATCTTTAGCTTAATTGGCTGATCTGATTTAATATGGCTACATTCGCTGCATTGTCGAAGGCTTTGTTAAGTTCTAATCTTACTATTTGCCTGGTCAAGCTTGTTTTATGGTCTAGAATCTGCTGTTTGATTTGAAACACAGTGTCCTGTGTGGAGAGCCGTGTCTCAAAAATTAGGGTAGCTTTGCACTAGTGGTGCCAAGCCTGAAGCAAAAAAGAGCAGTTGTGTGGGCTTTCTTGTTTCTCTTTTTTTCTTTCTCTCTGTTTCCTGTATGTCTTTTCTGTATCGATTGCTATCTTTCTATCTGCTAATATACGGAAGCCACTTGTCCAATCAGATATTGTGTTCGAGTAGGCAATGTTTTGTCCCGAACATACGTCCAGGAAAGAGAAGAGCCGCAAGGCGGTGTACACTTTTATATCAAAATCAATTCCTTGCCTCTCTGGATCCTACATAACATGTTTATTGCACATATGTCGACGATGTACAGGTCGCTTTTAAATCGTGCAACCTTTAAATGTGTGCGCGCAGGTTGAACTGGGCTTGAACAAGGTTTCTAAATGGGCAGACGAGAACGGGGTTGCACTAAATGCTTAAAAAAGCATTTGCGTATTATTGAACATAAAGAGTTGCCTCCACTCCAATCCAGGCAATGACCTACATGGTCAGCGTCTGTCGGTAAAAACGGAGCACAATTTCCTAGCGCTAATTCTAGACACGAAACTTACCTTTTTATCACACATCTAGTACATAAAAAATAAGTGCATAAAAAGTATGAATATTCTAAAAGTGTTCTCACGCACTACGTAGGGTAGTGAGAAGTGTCTGATGATTCTTTATAAAAGCCTCATACGCACGTGCCTAGATTATGGCGCGATAATCTCGAAGTTTGCGACGCCAAGCGGCTTGAAGATGCTTGGCCCAGTCTACCATTTGGGCATTCGTCTTTCTACGGATACGCTTCGTACTTGCCATGTACAAAGCCTTTGCGTTGAATCGAACGAGTGGTCGTTGCACCTCCAGAGATCTTACCTATCTTTCGTATATTTTTTTCAAGGCGAACGCGAACAACGAACACCCCTTCCACTCTGCTATCAATGATTTGTCCAGTTCTGTCCTGTTTGACAACCGACCTATGAGACAGCCCTACGCACTTCACGTGAGAGGTCTAGGTGAAGAAATGGGTGTGCCACTTCTTGAACACTCTTTGGTTGCTCCCGCTGCACATCTTCCGCCGTGGCAGTGGCGTATCTCATAGATTGTGATATATCCTACCTGGAAGTTACTAAGCACGCGTCTATTGCAGATACCCGTACATACATCCTCGTACTACAGCACAAATGCACTTTCCCCGAATTATTCACAGACGCCTCCAAATCTCACACTTCTGTGCCCTACGCAGCGGTGGGTCCACCCTTTTCGTATGGCGGCGCTCTGCACCCCAATACAAGCATCTTCACATCAGAGGCTTATGCGATGCTTGCAGGCGTTAAGCACATCAATGAATTAAAAGTAGAAAGTGCGGTGATGTGCACGGATGCCTTAAGCGTAGCGAAAGCTTTGAAAACTGAAAAAAAAACACAGAAATTCTGTCGTTGTCCTGCTGTACTCACTTTTATGCACGATGTACTCACTCAAACCGCATGTCATAGTGTGCTGGGTGCCAGGGAACCGCGAGATACTAGGAAACGTGTTGACGGACCGGATAGCTTCATCCGCCCACGAAAATGCTGCCGATACATCAATACCTGACCCTGCGCTTGGCCTAAACAATTTCCTTAAACAGGGCTCAGGGCTTATTGGAAGAGCACATGGGATAGGCATACACAAATAAACTGCACGTTAGCAAGCCTTAACTTGGTAATTAGGCGCCAGTGTCAAAGTCACGCCACACAGAAGTTACACTTACCAGGCTAAGAACAGGACACACACACAGTACACACTCATGTGTTTTGTCCGGCGACGATCCATCTTTGTGTGAGAGATGTGGTGAAGCACTCACCGTGCTGCACAATTTAATCCAGTGTAAAGAACTAGACACGCTTAGAAAACAACACTTTCTGTTACTCTACCAAAGACAAATGCCATTTCACTCATCAATGTTCATCGGTAGGGAACTAATTCTTAAACATCAGTCACTATTCCCGTTTTTGGAAGACGTTCATAGCTTTCACATCATATACCCAGGCAATCCGTAACACCTCTGATAAGAGGTTGTTGCTGCGGTAGCTACACTAGAGAAGCACTTGCCTCCCTGCCTTTGGCCTCAAGGCCTGAGGAGGCATTCGTGCTATATTCCCACCTCTAACTTGTAGATATCATGCTCACTTGTAGTTCATTCCACGCCCATATATCACATCACGTATCATTGCCGTAATTTTATACTCTATACACACTTTTTACGCTCGTTTATAGCGCGTGATTTAAGGCCTCTAACCAGCCACATACACCCAGTCATCGTGATCATTTGTCGTCGCTAACAGAACATGGAAGACGTGGTGCTCTTTAGCCACTCATGGCCCTTGCGCCTCAATACCTCACTAATCATCATTCTTTCCCTCTCTTTCTGTGTTTTCATCTCTCTTTTCATCTTTTTATGAAATTATTCCCTTCATTTCTCTCTATATCTTTCTTCCTGCTTGTTTTAATCGCTTTCGCTTTCTATGTCTCTCTCGCGTTCACTTTCGTTTGACACTCGCACCTGCTCTACACGGTAGTGGCGCTTGCCCAATTCATCTGTGCATACCCATCTGAGGAGTTTTCTTGCGACACCGCGCAAACAAGGGCGAGCTAGAACAATTTCTCTGTTAAGAAGGCTCATAGCAGTTGCTGTTGTGCCGGTATTTCCAGAAGTGTTTGTGCAAGTTAAGGGTCCAGGGTTCCTTCCTGATGTCTAATTCAGAACCGGTGACGTACTTATGGACTTGTACACATGGTAGATACAGCGTGTTCAGCGTGGACATCAAAAATTTATATTATTCTATTTCACAAGACGAACTGTTCAGAACTTACCACCTAGGCTCATATCTTCCGATACATTCACACAATAAACTGGGGTACCGCAGTGTTACGTATTGAGCACCGCACTGTGATCAAATTAGATTCTATCGGTAGTGTCATACCAGCCTAAATCATATATTCATAACACGTTGACGACCTCTCGTGTATGTCTACTTGCCAAAGACAGGTCAAAATTAAAGTGAAAAAAAGCATGGCGTACGACCGGACCCTTTGCTCAACATGAATCAATGTCGAATATCGCTGGAATCACAACAAAACCGCCTGGTTGTATTTTTTAACAGTAAACTTTAAACTTTACCTCTCACATCGACACTTCAATAGTTAAGGCAAACAAAGCCCTTAACATGCCGAAGGCACTCTTCTGAAAGCATTGGGGTGTAGATAGAACCTGCTCTTTGAAAATGTACAGGAGTGGTCAAAAGTTCCCAGGCCGCAAGGCCCGGCCGCGGAGCAGCGGCTCGCTACTATCGGGGCGCTACCATCGCAATCACGCCTTCGCGCACGCTGGCGTCCAGCGTGTGCGTGGAGGGGAGTGTATCCCTCTCTCTCTTTGTTGCTCTCCTTCATAAGGAAGCTATGTATAAACTACTACTGTGCAGCGCTGCTTATTCCACTAAGACGTTCCAACTAGCCCCAACACAAGCTCTTCTGAATGCATTTCGGGCTCCGACGAAGCTCGTATGCAGCGAAATGGCCTGCGAAGACGGCTGATAGAAACACCACAGTGCCAATGGAAAGTTAAACGCACGATATTTTTATCCAGGAAGCTGAAAACCACGGTAATGTATATGGTGCCTAGCTAAATGTGGCCGCAATTATGATGAGTCAGTTTTCCGGAAGACTGCCGCCTCGCTACACGCTGCACAGTAGTAAAACATCGACGAGCGGACAGTAAGGGAACATGACGCACCGTGTTTATACGTCGCTTTCTTATGAAGGAGAGCAACAAATGGAGAGGGGTGCCCCTCCCCCTTCACGCACATGCTCGACGCCAGCGTGCGCCAAGGCGTGATTGCGATGAGAGCGCCCCGATAGCAGCGAGCTGCTGCTCCTCAGCCGGGCGTCGCGGCCTGGGAACTTTTGACCACCCCTGTACCTCTAGTCGAGAGTACCAACTTGATGAGGCTTAATAATAATTTAATCTTTTTTGATTCTACATTATTTCTAAACACTAGCTTGTGACTAACACTGTTTAGTATTTCTTTAAATGCATAAATTGTATCTTCGTGGACACACTTCACTTCGCCTTCACTTATCTTAATGTTCATATACGTTGTACCTTTTTTGCAATAACTTTTAGACTATTTTACATTGACACTACGTTTACCATTTGATATGCATCTTTGATTGTTGCAGTGTACATATTAAAGCACTGCACGGGCTCGGGCCTACCCGAAAACCCAGGCCCGGCCTGGCCCGTGGGCCGGGGCGGGTCGAATAATGTAGTTTTTACGACGTGCCCGGGCCGGGCTCGGGTCTGAAGCTGCGGGCTTAGGGCCGGCCTCGGGTTCGAGGTTGGCAAGCTCGGGTCGGGCCGGGCTTTGAACTTTGCTCAGTTTTTAAAGGGACACCCAAAGCGATGCAGTGAATCGGTTAAGACTGCTAAAGTGTACTCTGAGAACTCGAATGTAATTAGTTTCACCATTATAGGAGAAAATCAAGGGCGAAGTTCTAATATTAAATTCGCACCGAAATCTCCGCCCGTGACGTCACGGATTTTAAACTGTATTTTTGTATTTTAGGGACATTGGTCAACTAAACTTCATGAAACTTAGTATATTAAGTCTATGGCCCTCTCAGAAGTCAATGTGCTTAATTCTTACCGATTAGGAACTACGTAGATCCCAGTAGACGCCGTCAGAATCTATGACGTCATGGCGTTTGTTGCACGATTTTCAATGGTGGCGTCCGGCACCCGAATATTTTTTTGCACGTTTTCCTCGCTTAACCAAGACTCTTGTCGCAGCGAGCGTGGGGATTAAGGAATTTTAAGAATAATAGAAACTTGTTTTTTCCTTTAGTGTCTGTCCCTTCAAGTATGCTCCTCATACGTTGCGTGTACATATACGTTTCACCATTTTATCTCGAAAAAATTAATCTTTTTTATGTGGGACAAGCTATTTGCAGAAGTTTACAAGTGAAAAGTACTGATCTTCTTTAGCATCTTACATATGGGGCTATTTCATTGATCTGAAGCGGGCGAGCTGAAGGTAAACAGAAAGGCGCTTATATAGCAAACATCTCGCTATTCCGTGCTTTGTTTCCATTCGTTATTACATTATATCCCGAATATTATTCTGTAATCGCAGTAATAGAGGGTCATATAATAATTTATACCACTAACGTATCATGGCAAGTGCGATCGCGGAGCCCCAAGGGCGGGGAAACGTTCTTGGAAGTTCCAGCTCTCCACTAAACGAAAAGTCTGTGCGCAGTCTCTCTGCGTAAAATTCCTATAAAGACATTCTTTTTCCGTGGCTCCGTCTAGGTTCCCAGTGGTCATGTGACGCGAGATGGACATGCACATCCTGCTTTGTGTGCACACATTGTTAGCAATTCCTTAACGTTCGTCTTGTTCCGCTATATCAGGGGTCTCCAACTCGCCTGAGTGAACGGGCCGCATTGACGAAAACTAATTCCGCAATGGGCAGGACAGTGACGAAGGTAGGAGTAAAGCGGGGGGGGGGGGGGGAGGAGGAGGATATGTTCTAACCAGATGTCAGCTAACGTTGCCATTTTCAAGACTTCTTTAAGATTTGATATATGGTCATTTCTGAAGGGAATTTGGCCGGCAAAGTTTTCCACCAATATATCGATACCTATCTCCAAAATCACTAAAATCTCGACGCCAATTCTGCAATATAGGGCTTTGTTTCACGGTTATGTATCAACACATGGTGGCTGCAGGCGGTGCCTCACGAAAGGAAATGCTTTAGACCTGTCATGCCTATGTAGCTAAGAACGCACCTATAAATAAATAAAAAAAGAATGGGACAAATATACTCATGTGCGGGCCGCTTGTTTGGGACCCCTGCACTGTATAGTGCGAAAGCTACATCATACTGTCACAACAGCGTTAGAAAGTGCAGGAATGGCATAAGTACATGAAACATGTATATTAATGTTTACAGGCAAACTGTATTAGCTTGACGGAATATGTGGATTGAAATAAGAGCCACGAATTCCTTGCAGGAGTACGTCCCCTTACCTCGAATCACATGCATCCGTTGAGTAAGCCGCGAGAAGCTTATTCGTACCTTTATTACCAAACTGGAATGAACCCCGAAAATAGATCGCGATCACTTCGTCTACCTACTGCCAGTCCTGCCAGCGTAGGCCACCTTCTACCGGTACATCGTTAGGAAGGCATACACCAATATATTATTAAAAAAAGAGCCCTGTGCAAGCCGTGCATGCCAAACACTGCTGGAAACTGCAAGGAGAAGACCCCAGAGGCATTTATAGATTATATAGAAGTGAGGCACAATGATCGGTAACGAGAGAAATGAAGGGATCAGCTGGACAGCTATTTTCATTCTGCAGGGGTCCAAAAAGACATCCTAAATTTTCTCCAGTGGTGATAGTTAAGAACTACGACTGCCGACGTATTCACATTTCTCACTGCAGATGTGTGCCCCTGAGGCTAGCGCAAGCAGTGCAAGAAACTTTAGCACGGCAGGACATGTGATGCAACGGCGCATGATGCGGTTGCAGTGAAGTCTCCAATTCATAATTTCATAATTATGATATTCCTAATTTGATTTTTTGTACAATAACATGCGAACAAATAAAATATAAAGTATGCAACAAAAACTTAGGGACTGTATATAATAGCAGCACAAATAGTTGCTTTTTTTCATTCGGCTTCATGTTATTATTTCCAAAGTGCACGTGCACGTGCGAGCTATTCGTTATAATGTTTATCTAGGTTAGTGCATTTACAAAAAAATAATAAATTTGAGTTTTTCCCCCTATTTGTCTTGATGTGGCAAGGTGCTACATATCCAAAAGGGTGCATGGTTGGCTTTGTCATTACAGCATGCATTAAAGGGAGGCTAAAGGAAAAAGACTATTCTTGGCGTATTGGTAAATTACTCTTTCACAATTTCAAAATCACCACCCCTGCCGTGAGAAGACGCATGGGAAGCGCGAAAATGTGCAAAAAGAAATTACGGCTGGTGACGCCATCTTGAAATTCGCGCATCAAACGCGTCACAGATATTTACAGCGTCTGCTAGGTCCGACGCAGTTCCCAATTGGTAAAAATGAAGTGGATTGTCTCTGAGGGGGCATAGACTTAACATATGAAGCTTCAGGAAATTTCGAAAAGCCAAAGTCGCCAAAATATGCAGAATACGCTTTGAAATCCGTGTTGTCACGCGTGGATAGTTTGGCGCGAAATTTACAAATGATACCCTGACCTTGATTTTCTCCTTTATTAGTGAATGTGTGTTGGGTGAAACTAACGCCATTAGATTCCTCAGAGTACAATTTATCAATCTAAGCCGATTCATTGCTTCACTTTTGTGTCCGTTTAAATTTCAATATAGAGCGCAATAAAAATAAAATGAAGAGACCTTTCTGTTCTCCGTCCCCTCTGTTCTAATTGCGCTCCTTATCAATACCACACTCATGCTGCAAATCACTTTTCTTCTCACATTATCTGCTGCAAAACGCTAGTGATGATGCCGATTGTATTCTTAGAAAATTAGGTACAGTATACCACTGCCGTAAAAACGTTAATCGTGCCCAGTATGTGCCATCAAATGTTTCCACGGTGAGCCAGCCCTTTTTTACAAGAAAATACCGTAGGTTAAAGTATACTTGCTTGCAAAGCATGCGCCAAGCATACGTAGATATTTGCCACTTAAAACGCCCTTGCGGTCGATTCTATCTTCTGGCAACACCACCTATACATTATTGGCTCGGGCCTCTGTCAGGTCCGATCTGTGGTCGGGCCGGGCCCGGGTCTCGCTTTGAGTCACCGGGCCGGGCTGGTAAACTTGAACGAGTCCCCGGCCGAGAAGCCGAGAAGCGCAGCCCGTGCAGTGCTCTAGTACATAGAACTCTTCATTTATACCTGGCTCTTGCGTCCATAAACCCTACACTGGGGCAAAAAATATTCGAGATACAGATTACCGCAGTTATTTATCCGTCGATACCTCCAAATATATCTTCAGATACGCACATTCAAAATTTGTTATTAGAACAAAGCGTACAGCAAAGACGTTATTATTTATGATTAAAAGTTTTTAACTCGATCACATTTTGATTGATCTGAATGAAATGCCTTAGTATTTGAAAGGTTTTCTATTTATTGCTCAAAGTTATCTGCTTCATTCCGAATCAACTTATTGGGATCACTGCTTAACATGGACCTTTATACTGCGCTGTAGCAGTTTTTGGCGTCGCTTTAAAGATGGGATGCGCCCTGGTTGACCAGCTGGCGGGTTCTCTAATCACAAGAGCTTCAATAGGAAACCTCGGAGCGATGACCCGAATACGGTGTGAAGTTTTGCCTTCTCCGTAAACGTACCGTTTACGCAATGCTGGATCACCGGTCAGGTGTAATCGGCAACAGCTCTGGTAGGAATATTTTGTGATGCATCGGTATATATAGAGTACGTAAAAGACAATGCCCATCTTCTACTCATCTGTAGCGTAAAGCGTTTTGCGAAAGTACTCGTTGAGCAATCTTTCAACAAATATTCTCCTACAATAGAAAATGTTCACTCAATGTCCGCGACGTTCATATAGTTGCACAAAGCGTCGCAGGCAACTGCCGCTATTCCCACGCCACTTATAGTTCATTACTGGTGATTACTAATAGTAAAAACAATTAAGAGAAGTACAAAAGGAAAACATATATATCTAAGAAAATAGAAATAATGCCCACGAACAATTATAATGAATAAGTATTGAAAGACAACAGGCAGCAAATTTAATTGCTACCAGAATTAGGCAGTCCGTACCTTTTTAAGACAATAAAACAATCAGATGTATGGAAGATAACTACGTCGTGGTGACGTCTCAGGAATAAAACGGAGGATTTTGTTCCTTCACTTCGAAAACCCTTCGTAACACATTTAAGATGGCTTTCATGTCTTATTACAATGCAAACTCTTCTATTTTACTAAGTGTAGCATTTTTGTTATACCAGGCACGCCCAGATTATTATATGTTCCAATTTTCCTGGAAAACTTAAGTGGAATGTAAATATAAAATAGCGCAAGGGCAGATAAAAGCAAGAATAAAGCCGAGAGCGTATTTTGGCAGCACGTTACAAGAGACACATTGCAGAACGCAGACAAGAAAAACAATTACAGACCCAGGTATACGGGATTCACACGGGACACCTTAAAGCACTATCTTACTAAGTCAAATGGTTTTAAGGTCTTATAAATAAAGTAGCCGGAATAAAAACATAAGGTACGTTAAGATATGTTCGTCAGGTAAATGCGTTCTATTAGATCTAGTTCTTGAAGATGTGAAAGTCGTATTTGCTGGCCGTAGCGAACAAGTTCCACGAGATCCTTCATTACTGTCGGGCTCGGACGCAATAACCCCATTCTTACATTCTTCGTGTAAAGGAACCATGCGCAAGAGCAACTCCACACTCCATGACACGCGCGCCCAATTTAGAGGGCGTTACCAAGTGTCGTTACGGAAAGAAAAACAAAAGCCGCTGGGCGTAGACATTCAAACGCTCCGAGCGCCATACCTTGGTTCCATAATAAGGACCAGATCATCACCTGCCCTCTTTGGCCTGAAAAGATGAATCTCACTGCCTTTAGTTTTAAGGTGGCTTAGAAGAACGTCCCTTCACTCAACGCACCTTGATTGAGAAAGTCAGTAGCCGTTAAGAACAAGTCTTCGAACCGACCGAAGCGCTGCGTCATTTTCAGACCGACGCTTGTCAACTTTAAGTGAAGGACGAAATTTCTTGTTTTTGAGAATACGGGGGTTAGTGACAATCCGCTTGAGAAGCGGCGTTGCCAATGATTCTTTCACACAGGGCGTTGGGAATTGTCCTGTATCTTAAGTACACGATACATTCTTTAACGCGTAAATTGTACACAAATCGCGAGACGTTCGCGATTTACAAGATTTCAAAGAGTATCTAAGATAGTATCTAAGATACATGCGAACTGCCCATGCTTATCGCTGCTGCACCAAAAAGAAGCAATTGGTGATTCGCGTTAGACTGCGGATAAAGCCTCACAAATGAACAGCGGAGAGGAAATGTTTCTCCGGATCGAACTCGGAAAGTTTTCTGTCTTCTGTGTTCCATGGCGGCAAGGGCCAAAGGGTATCATATTGGGTTATAGTGGCTGTATGCCCTGCGGGTTCTTGATGTAGAGTTCGTCCGCTCAACACATGAAGGGGAGCTATCTCGGAAGACCACTGTCCTTGTTTCCATGTTTCGCAGTGGAAGTTTTTATACCATTTTTTGGTGGCGAGCATGAGTGATGAGAACAGCGCAACTCGGAGCAAACTGAACAAACAGAAGAGCTAATTGAGCGTTGGTAACATCGACAATTTCCCACAACACATGAAATATATCGAAGGAAGAATTTTTGAGCTGAAGTGTAATTGAAAAAAACATCAAGAAATCCAAGCCAAACATATCATTCTAATTTTCGGCGTAAGCTCTATCGACGCAGGATATCTCAAGATCCAATGTGAGACCCTACATACCGAACCTGAGGTGCTTTTTCAATTGCCAGAAATTCGGCCACGCATCACAATCATGTAGAGGCAAACAGACATGCGCCAAGTGCAGTGCCAAGGACCACAAGTCCGAGACATTGCAAAAAAAAAAAATACCCCGCTGTGTGAATTGTAAAGGTGACGAACCAGTCTTTTCTCAATCTTGTCATCGTTGGAAGAAGGCGAAATGAATAACTGAGTTACCCGTGAAAAGAAAATTTCGTTTTCTGAAGAGGTGAGAACACTGGCACTGTTACATCAAAAAGCTATGTCAGTTTTGTGCGGCATGGGGGCAGCACCACAACGGCCTCGATAGCCTGCAGGGGTCACGGCCACTGGTCCCGTAGAAGCTCCAGCTGCCCACTTGGTGGTAGCAGCCAGTGCTGCTCCATCAACATGCAAGACGGGTCTGCAGCCTCCGTGTGCGCATGGCCCGGGACATAACCGAACTCGGAGGCGCGTGTCTCAGTGCCTCTGACAGGGCTATGGAAGTCAACCCAAAGACCACAGCGTCATCGGCGCCGAACGATCAGCGTTCTCTGGAGCGCAATAAACAAGGAAAACTCCTCCTATCCGCGAGGAAATGAAAACGGGGCCAGTAAACTGAACTGTTACCACTCTCGCAAGCAATATTGAATTGTCTTTAACACATGTCGCTCTCATATTTCGATGTCACGCGCACAACTAAACCTCACTGTGTATTTCACCACTATGGCAAACTACGGCACTGTGTAGGCCTTATCGACAACCTAGGTGACGTCAACGACATTTTATGTGCCTTCTCTCTTGTAGAATTCTGTCTCCAGGAAACAAATCCGGGTCCCAAAAACAGTCATTTTCGTAAAGGTTTTAGCGTAGTTCGATAGGACCACGAACATGGTAGCCGACTATTGGGAAGACTCGCCATGGTAATGAAAGGCGGCATTTCCACCCGAGATGTCGCATTAAGTACCTCTCTTGAGGCTGTAGGTTTTAGAAATATACGGCACAAGCACATCTCAATCTGTTCTATTTAGATTCCCCCTCACGAATATGTAACTATATTAGAACCCAGGATTTAAAGACGGAACTCCCACGACCATTTGTTTCAGTAGATGATTTTAACGCTTTCGGTGCGCCATGAGGCAGTGACAAAACAGACCAGAAGGACAAGCCAATGAAGGTTTCATGTAGTCAAACAACATCCGTCTTTTCTACTCTGGCTCACAAACATACTTTTCATCAAGTTCAAGCTAGTTTAGTTGTCTCGATGTGGCTTTCTACCATTAATTAATCAGTTGTTTCTGCGATTTCAATCAGGAAGTCCTTAAATCTTCGTGCTGCAGCGATCATTTACCCGCAATCATCAGAGTATCATCCAGATTACCCACCATCATCTTCAAACCACGCCGCTGGTGAATGTAGCATGCAGAATGGGAAACTATAATACATGCTTTTGCCAGCGACCACTCTCATCACGCCGCCTTTTGTAATGAACGCTCAATCTCACTAAAAACCTAAACGGTTGTAATATATCAAGCTTATTGAGCCGGAAAAGGTGTTTCGTTCGGCAAAATTATACGGTCTTCTCCTTCATGCTAGGCAACGTACACATCTGCTCCAGATACCCGTTTAAGAACTTCAAAGGCATATGTGAAAACGGCTTGACAAACTCTTAAACCAAGCACTAACAATAGTATACCATTCGAAGACTAATCTTCAAATGTGTTCGAGAGCCTGTGCTTTTATTGATTAATCATTCGTCTTTTAGGTTGTCTTCTAAATTCTTCCTAGTTCTCGTTTCTCGGTTGGAGAAACGTTTGCGCTGCGTCCGATTCATATTACTGCGGTGTTCGACTGGCAGCACTGCCAGCTAATGAAAGCGATGGGGAAGTGACAAAATCGTACACACATTAGGGGCAGCGCCGAGATTCTTCCTAGAACTAGCTTCCTAGTTCATACGAATAAAAGCTATATATCAATCCATTCAGTGAGCGTTGCGGCATACTGAATGAACAAATGAATAGGCAGTTGACCGTTCGGTCTTTTGCTGGCTGCGACTGCATTACCAACGAATTTCTTCGAAAGCGTTGCAGTCTTTACTTTCATGTTACTAATAACTTCCCAACGATCTCCGAATTTATGCAAACTTCGAAAGCAACAGAAAAATTAACCATTTGCGGTCCAAAACCTTTACCCACTTTCCGGCTCTAGCGGTCCGAAAACTATTTTCGCAGTTTCTGCGCCGCGAATAAAAACACAAGCTGTGGAAGAGAAAAGCACAGGATATTATTTTTGCTCCTGCATTCTGCAGGCAACTCTTTGTAGGATATTTGGCAACGTATGATACCGCTCAAAGCATTCCCCTGTGTGCAGGCCAGGGTATTACTGCAGGTTTCCACCGCCGCCGTCGTCGTCTTCGTCACTCACTTCTGTCGGAATCACTGTCATCACTGTCTGGTGGAGGCACGTAATTCTCTTCCTCACTAAAGGCATCTCGCTTTCGCTAAAAGCACCGCCGTAAAAACGCACGCGGGTGAAAACGTGGCCATGCTTCTCAGCGAACCGCGCGCGCGAGTGGGTACGCTCTAGGCCCCGTGCTGATCATAGTGCTGCACCCTAGTGTCAAAAAAGTAAAACCTCACAAAACAAAGCTCACTTATTCCTCAAGAGATGGCCCTTCATGTATACAAAAAATGCGCGCGACTCGCGGTGAGAAAACAGCAAAATTTTAACCACGAACACCCTTGTCGGGCGGGGCCCGACAGCGGACCGCTACGGCCGTGTTGCGTTGTCGGGCGCTGCCCGACAACGGACCGCAAAGGGTTAAGAAGGTAGTTCCAATTGATAAGTCTGGCCCGAAAAATTTCCCTCTTAATCATTGACCCAAGTGAATTGCATCTAGTCGTAAGTTATTCCGACATCAATATATTCCCAAATCTTGCTGTCTGGCAATGAACTCGCCTTTTACTAACACGTGGCTTCATTTTGCGATAGGCAACTTGCATATTTCGCTTGTGAAGTGCACGCTCGTCATGCTGTCACAGCACTTTCTGGATTTAAAGTCAGACCAAACAAATTAAAAGGGGAGATGTATTTGGGAGAATCTGATAGAGATCTCGACAGAAAAAACAGGCACTGTTAATTTTTAGCAGAACGACGAAATGTGACCATTTTCGGCGGTGAAACCGAAGCGCGGAAGAGTGCTATAGCCCTACGCGTTTGACGCGTCCATAATGAGTTACAGTCGTTACATAAACCACCGATCGTCCTCGCTTGGTGAATGTGCGGGCCGCTTTTGCCATGACGTACGTCGGTGAAGGAACGCTACTGCAATCGTTGTCTGCTAGCTGCGCTCATCTGCGTTTGCGTTTCAGATTCACATATTATTTTGGTCGAATTTCATGACTCTGCATCAATTATAAGAGGCCGCTCTTTCGGAATGTGAAAGTGGCATTGCTTCCTCGCAGGAATGACTTCCATGCTGCCATTTAACCCGACTGCCTGTTGCTACTAATTACAAAGATGGGTAATTACTAGCGTAATTGATGCCTCTAGTCGGCATGAGATGGCTGTCGTTACAGCGACAGTAATTACGAAGGCAGCGAGTGTGTATTCGAAGTGCCTTTCAAACGTCGCGGAATGTCCCTGCGCACTTGTGTTCGTGAGGTTCTCGTCGCTTGCAGAACAGACCTATAGTCACGAAGACTTGATTATGCGCCATTTTATGAAAACACTACCGACGAAGAAGACGTAGAGACGGACAGAAGTAGACGAGACTTCTTCGTCGGTAGTGTTTTCATAAAATAGCGCCATAATGAAGACTTCGACATGAACCAACTAGCCCCAATAATCGCCTTACTATAGTCACTACTATTACGGCCGGTACCGTCAGTATCTTATACTTGTTGCAGACCGAAAGTCCTACATCACTGACCCTCAGAGGCCCGTTTACATCATTTATGTGTGCCCCCAGCTCACGGAGGAAGACGGATTCTCCACTGCCCGGGCAGTCATATGGGTAATCACATTCATTCGTTTGTGTTCTGCGGTGAAAAAAATCAGGTGCTGTTACTGCCACGCGGAGGTGCCAGTCTCGTTAAATGCGTTCAGTTCCCCAGGGGTAGAAGCGTCGCAGGCAGGTGGGTCCACCTTGATCCTTCCCTATTTGACACAGTCATTTATAAGCAAATCAAATGTCTATGTTACAGACAGTGGTAGAAATCAGGCAGCACACTGGAGCAGCGTTTCGCGCGCCCACGCAATAGTGGTGAATATAGGTCTGTTCTGCATCCGACGACACTCGCGAACACAACTGCGCAGGGACATTACGCGACGTTTTAAATAAGCCTCGAATACTCACTTGCTGCCTCATATATATTTTCGTTGTAACGGCAAGCCATCTCATGCCGACTAGAGGCATCAGTTGCGCGCGTAATAATCTACCGTCTTATTTAGTGGCAAAAAGCAGGCTGGTGAAATCGCCGCACTAAAGCCGTTTCTGCGAGTAACTAGTGTCACTTTCAGATTTCGAGAGAGCGTCTTCTTCTAATTACTGCAGAGTCACGAAATTTACATCGAATCGAGGTGCCAGGGCAAGAATACGAAGAATGCATCAATGTCGCTGCATTTTAAACACTCGCGCCTGCGTATGTGGTGCGTCACGTTTGCATACGTTTTAGGGGCAGCTTGCACAACGGACTCTGCCATTGTGTAATTTCACCCATGGCTGGAAAGCCCTGCCCCTCCCCCCCTCAAGAAAAAACAAAATTTAAAGCTCACCGATGACTTCCCAGTCATCGTGAACTTCAAACGGCTGGTGCAAGTCTTTCGTGCAAGCCGCCCCCGCTTTGAGATCGTGTACTGGAACAAAAAAAAATCGATAAACGAGCGACAGGCACCTGCCACTAGATGCCCGGAGGGCTAGCGAGATTTGATGGTGTGCCGAAAAAGGGCACGGCGTCATCAAATCTTATCCCCCACACTCCAGTGGCCCAGTGCTGCCTCAGCCCGCAATCCTTCAGCTGGAATCGAACCTCGGCCCGCAGAGTGTGAGCTCGACACTCTGCACACTAAGCCACCGCAGTGGCACGGCCAGCTTCGTTTCCGGAAGCTACACATACGCATGGCATCGACGTGTGACTGTCCCGATATCGCAGAGATGGCGCTCACAGTGGCTGATTGTTATCGCATAGAAATCGTTGACGTAGTTTCGATGCGCTCGGCCGCGGCAGCTACACGCACGCTCCGCATCGACGTGCGATCGTCCCGATAACACCGAGATGGCGCTGATACTGGCAGATTACGTTCGCGCGGAACAGGATGCCGTCGTTTCGCTCCACAGCCGTGCGCACACTTCGCTTATCCCTTTTCCTACTTCGGGCAGTCTGTTACCGCACAACGAAGCGAACTTCGCGTAGTGCGTCTGCAGTAGATTCCTCATTTCGTTTCTCGGTTGGAGAAACGTTGCGCTGCGTCCGATTCATATTACTGCGGTGTTCGACTGGCAGCACTGCCAGCTAATGAAGCGATGGGGAAGTGACAAATCGTAGACACATTAGGGGCAGCGCCGAGAACTTGTTCACGAGTGAAGTAGCGTGTCGACATCTTCCTTCACGGAGCGAATGCCCTCGTGTAATATTCCGCAGCGCATAGTACGTACCACTCATGAAAAATTACGGCCGGTTAATTGGTGACTGTCTGGTGTAACCTTCATACTGAACAGTGTATCCGAGTGGACTGCCATACCACGGTGGAAGACTGCACCTGTATACCCATTAGCAGCTGAACTTTCAGGAATGTATTTTCGCTGTCTCGTATAGTGTTCACCCTTCATAACTTCTGAGGTGGGACAGTGCGCTGTATTTTCGTAAGAACTATGACATTTACCACGCAGTGGTCGACTGTGGGACGTCATGTCCAATTGTTGAGCCATCCCAATGAAGGTCAATCACCAGCGAAACTGGTCGGCACCCCTGCAACTAGGTGCGAAATGTGTGGGCAGAATGTCACTTTCGGAGTGAGAGTATGAGGCGCTGAAGTTTCCCGTTCGAGCAGGACGGTACGTCTATCTTGCTTTCGCCTGAGACGCCTGGCGTTTCTTCCACGATTGTAATGCCTGTGTAACCATCACTCACGCTAAGGGAAAGTACACATGACCAGGGCCGTATTCAGCTTCGCCGTAGGAGTGTCTGCATGGTGCGTAACAGATGCCACTTAATAAGTCACTACATAACGCAAGAACAAAAATTTTCAATGATAACGGAAGGTCTAATGTAACGAATAAAGAAAGCCACCCAAGCGCACATGCACGAAGCCGTGTGCCGCGAGCGTGCCCACACAGCGGTACCTAGGGCTACCGTTATGTAGCAAAGCAATACAAATCCAGGTGCAAGGTTTGCATGCTAGGGAGACCACAGAAGTGCATACCATGGTACTACTTTTCTGCGGGTGCCTGTACGTATGCGTCAAATACAGGGTTCATGAGGCGATCCCACACAGTTGTACTTTCGTCGTCCGTAGCAAGGGATCGCGTGCAATGTGATGTCGAAGAATGCACGTACGTACATACGCCTCTGATTTGAAGAGTGCGATAGAATTTGCGTAACTACCTTGCAGTGGGGGCGTGTGCCCCGGAGTTCCAGCAATGGTTTGGAGTAACCGGGGATCTTCACTTACCTCTGCGCCTGTTGAAGGGCTTTGGGACAAACGCTTCGTGAGTACGCGCATTGCGTTCGTTATTGCTACGTATGCATACCGTCGAGGAAAGGAGCACACCCAGGGTGGGAACGAGATATCGTTTATTGAGAACTTCGGTGTCGTCAACGATGTGTAGCAGTAGTGATCGCCACATGGAGAGGCCACCAGCAGCTGGACTGGTGTTCCTTCGTTCGCAGTAGCGGCTCGTCGATTGCTGCGAAGATCGCTGCCTCCAGACGCCCGGGAACGAAATAATGTCAATGGGGAAGGCAGGCAAGCGATCGAACATCCACAGCAGGTACACTGGAATTCGTACGGAAGGTTTGTACATGGTTAACCAATGCAGGTGGTGCTTGCAATTGCGAATGTATACTACTGTTAATACAGACGTCACAGTAGCAGCAACGATTAGTGTTATGGTGAGGTTCGGCTAAACGTTCAACATACTCGATGCTGTCACAAACTCACAGTACGGGAGAACTTCCGAACGTATGATGCAGTATGCATGAAATGGTTCATCGCTATAAAATATCATCATCAAGACGCCAGAAGAAGAACACTTCTCCAAGGTCGATTCAAATAGGTCGCGAAGCTTCGGACGAAAAACGGTTCACAACCTATTGCCAACGACACCAGCAAGGGGAGTATTTGGGTGCTGCGATTGAAGCACCACTATGTTTGGAGGGAACAAACACTAATAGCGAAAAACGAAGTTTTATTCAAACGTAAAGCAATCTTTATGTTTTACAAATGACATTTATTTCCTGGACAATATTATGTAGGCGCAATGTGCCAAGAATGTACGACAGTGTTTCATTCTTACGAAAAAGCTTTTTCTTAGCGCCCCCTGAAGAGAGGCGCGCGTCATTGTCATTCAGTGCAGCCCTTGCGGTGCATGGAAAGGCGCGTTCGTAAGTTCGTCTGCGGCGACACGCCCCTTCAGATGTTCTGGTGTTTCGCACTTGCATGCGTTTTGTGAATTATTGCGGTGAGAATTTGATTTTGGTGTGCGCGAAGTTGCGAGGTGCGTTTCATCGTTGGTGAACGTGTTGGCTACGGTGTTCAACGGACAACGGCACGAGGCGGCTAATATTTCACGCCGAACGCTTTCCTCGGTACTCGCGGAAACGATGTGGTGTTCGAAGGATGCAAGAGCAACACGCGTACGCCTGGCGAGCCCTCTCTTCTAGATAAGACACCGGGGCAACCGTTAGGAGTAGTGTGCTTGCTGGATTTCCATGGATCAGTATTCCTGCTGCCCGGTTTGCTTCGTGAACACGCGGTGCCTACTATATTTCCTGTTATCGGTGAGCAGATCACTAAGTTATCTGTCGCGCTACAATCACTACAATTCGCATGTGTTGATACGTTACACGTAAGGTTAATTTATCGGAACAAAAGGCAAGACATAGTGCATGTAGTGTACGCACTTTTTGTACTTATTATGACATTTGTTGCTCATTGTGTAGGGTGTGTTAAATTGCGTTATTATGATCATTGAATAAAACTGAAATATCATTATTTTGGCGTGACCAGGTGTCATTTCTTCTCGCTAGAACTGAAGCACACATGCAATGCGCTCTTTAAGTCCCCTGCGCACGTGCGAAGCAAATAAGCAACGCTGCAAACATGAGAGGTACGCTGCTGCCTAATTTATTCACGCTGTGGAAGATGACACAAACGCAGAATAAAAGCTCAAAGAATAAAGTTTCCTGGTAAAACCAAGGCGAATTGCACGACGGTACACTTAAACACCGCTGTTTAGTCGATATTAGTTTAGCTAGCGTTGGCTTCAAGCGCATTCGCCAAGGGCTTGCCGGCTCGCCGTAGCGCGAGTCCTTAGCGATCAGGGGCCTAAGAAAATATTTTGAGGTCAAATTTCGCGCTAGTGCCAACAAAATGACGTCACTTTTTTACCGGATACTGCGTCACATCCGCTTTATTTTTTGTTCCGCCGGAAGTGTTCCCTCCTCACACAGATGGCGCTAAGCCCCATGAGCAGCCATTTTCTGAACGTATGGGCTTCTATGGAAGCTTCGCTACCATTTACATTTCCCTTGACTTCTCCCTGGCGCGAGCTAAATCACTTCTTCTAATAAACCGTTCTGGTTCGAAGCAGTCACTGGTCTCGACCGTCTTATTAATGATGCCGTGACTACCTCCTCGATGTCAAGAAAGGTCCACCTGCCACGGAGCAGCAGCGAAGGATCGAGCGACGAGACGACCCTGGACAGCATAAGCATCGAAACGGATGACTGAGAAGTAAGGCGTCATTGTTACCTGCCGAGAAACATTGCTGTTTCTATTAGACAGCGGAAGTCTGCGTTCATTCATTGAAGCCGGATTAGCGAAAGAAATAAGTGCGTAGGTATTGCGACAAAGGCTGACGATTGGGTCATTCGGAGGAGAAGAAAAGGTCAAGCTAATGAACGTGGTGCTCGTGGTTATAGCGCAACGAGAAACAACAGTGATCGAAGCGTTACAAGTCGACGTCATCTCACACAGTTGTATACCCCCTCGGAGTCAGAAACTCAGCCAGAAAATGAAGCAACTAAGCATGCAAGTGGCTGATGACAGGACCGAGACAGACTCCGTAGGACTGCTCATCGGCTCAGATTTTTATTGGGAGAACCCGAAGGATAGAGGGCCGACTGATGGATGTCGAGACAACACTGGGCTGGTTCTGCAAGGGCCGTCGGAACAAAGCAAGACATGATTGACCCAAAATCAAGCAGTCATGGTTCTGAAGGTAGAAGCTACAGAACTTACGCAACAAGTACAAAACGTTTGGGACCTGGAGTCAATGGGGATCACAACGAACAGTCTGGATGCCACAGGAGATGAAATCGTCAAGGAATTGCAACAAAATATAGTGCAACAGAACGTCAATTTGGAAAGCAACAAGGAAAATGCCATGAAAAGACTAGAGCAACTGACTAAAAGGAAGACGTGCTGAGTCGCTATAACAGAGTATATGAAATTGGGAGTCGCAGAAGAGGTGCAAGAGCCATCAGAACCGAAAAATGCACTTTGCTATTACATGCCACATCATGCGGTCATTAGAGTGGACCGAGCCACGACAAACGTTCGAGTAGTGTTTGACGCCTCGTCACACACTCAAAAAGGAATGTCCTTAAACGGCAATCTGGAGGCAGGACCAAATTTGAACGAGGACCTGCTGTCGCTGTCGATAAACTTTCGGAAAGAAAAAGTGGCGTTAGTTCGAGATGTAGA
>NW_023614276.1:0-59999 GCF_013339695.2 Rhipicephalus sanguineus
TGCCGTCGTTTTCCCCCGCCCCAACCCCTCATTAAGCTCGTGACGGACACGGCCGCTTCCCCCAATACTTCTACAGGTTCGGCCTGATGCGCTACCCTCGCTGCCCTTGTGGAGCATACAGCGTGGATATGTCGCACGTACTCCACGCCTGCGTTATTACAACACTTTACACCTCCCGCATCAGGCCGCAAGACGCCTACTGCGCTGGGCGCTATGCAGAGATTCTCTAAAGCCCGCAAAACCGCGCCTTGCTCATCCGCGCGGTACGCGCGTTACGTGAGGAGATTCCCCACGTCTCATTATGAAATAGCTGCGCAAGATTCAATTAACCGCGTTCCGCTTGTGCAAAACAACCTCACACACACCAACAAGCATCAGGGGGCCTTTGCAGTATCGAGGCACACACAGTGGCCATCACGGCGGGGCTCTCGGGCCTCTGTGTGACTGGTTCTGCAAGCCCCTCACCGCCATCTCTCTTGGCGGCCGGTGGTGCCGGCCGGGTGTTGGCGCAGCAAGTGGCTGCCATCGTGTTCATCGTGTTCATCGACGAGAGCTTTCGACGAGATACAGGAGAAGCAAAGTACCAACCAATGCTTCGATGATATATCAAGCCTTACGCCATGGTGGCACGGAACGAAGGAGCGCCTCTACCGCGGACTGCGCGAAGCCGTGACTGAGCACCTTACCAACAAGGTACGCGCCCTCTGTTGGCTACAGTAGACGAAAGCTTCTTGCAGACGTTGAATCATGCCTGGGAAGACCACCAGAGGAGCATGATGATCAGCAACATTGTAAGGTACCTACGTGCCTCATTCCAACATCGACAGCGTAAGCAAAGCGGGTGTGCGGCTCTTTCGCGATGAGGTTGCCGATGCGCCGACAAGCGGGACCGCCTCCGCGAAGCCATGCTCGGCTTGGTGAAGACAGAACGCGAAGGCGAATCGGTCGACAGGGCTTCGTTGAAGAAGGCGTGCGAAATGCTCATAGTGTTGGGACTCGACTCGAGGTCTGTCTACGAGGAAGACTTCGAGGTGCCTTTCCTCGCTGAGTCGGCCCAATTCTATGCCTTCCTGGGACAACAATACATCACACTAAGGACGCTTTTGAGTACATTGCCCTAGTTGAACAACACATCAACGAAGAGTCCGAGCGGTCGAAGCAGTGCCTGGATGATTCCACCGTGGTTCCAGTCGTGCAGGTGGTACAGAAGGAGCTCATCGGAAAACACATGAGACCATTGTAGACATGGAGGACTCGGGCGTCCAGCATATTCTCAACAGCAGTATGACTGAGGACCTGACTCGTCTATTTCGGTTCTTCAAGTGCGTGCAAGGCGGCGTCAAAACCTTGCTCGACTGTGTCAGCAAGCACCTGCGAAATCTAGGAAGATCTATCGTGAATGAGCACGGGGACTCGGTGAGCCTCATACCGGAAATGATGGACCTGAGAGACCGTTTCGACTACTTTATCCAGCACTCCTTCGACGATGATGAAGACGCCAAGAAGGCAATCGCTACCGACCTTCAGTACCTACTTGGTTTGACAAAGAAATCACCCGAGCACCTGGCTTCGTTTGTAGACGACATGATGCGAAAAGGAATTAGGCACATGCCAAAGCAGGAAATAAACCAGATCCTAGACAAGTTATGGCGATATTTCGGCCCCTGTCGGTATTGCTTGTGTCGTCCATTTGAACTCTGGACATTCCTCTCCCGTGTTTTGTCATCTATCCCTCTCTCTAACCTTTTTTTCGCTTTCCTTTCTCATTCATTCTTTCTTATAACTTCTTGCTCTCATCTTTCTCTCTTATTCACTCTGCACTTTCTTTCCTGTCTTTCACCTCACTTCATTGGGCATGCCAATGCCACAAACGTCTCTGACTCATTATTCATTAAAAAAAAGAAGCCTGCTGGGTTTCTGTGCTCGTCGTCCCAACACTTTAGGACCCATATGCATTATCGTTGCCCATAATTTCATTCTTTTGTCTAATTGGCTTTTCTTTCAAATTTGCGCTTTGGGTTATATTTCAACCCCGTTTCAATTATATTTATTGGCTTTAAACCTGGTATGCTTCGGCAGGAACAGGCCTTTCCGATGACTATTTTTGTTTTTTTTTTATCCTAATAATGGGAATGAATTTTACTGGGGCGGCACTTCTTTCAGGCAAGCAGCTGCAGGAGGAGCGTTGTGACATATAGGAGGTGACAAAGATAATGTGGTGGAAGAAAAGGAAGACGACAAGCGTAGCATGACGTATAACCGCACGACCAGAAGAAGAGGAAAACGAGGTCGAAGATATAAAAAGAAGGTAACGTGGCCATGGGGGCCCTGGGTGTTCGATCGTGAGCGCGTGAGGCAGGCACGAGCGTCGCCGGCCTGTGTTCCGGGCGCTCCGGCTCCCTTCTACGGCATCTCGTGCTCCATCGCTCTACGGCATCGCACTGTAGTCACCGGCCATTCAAGGACACGTCCTAGGAAATGGATGGCAGGCGTGAACACCCGCAGAGGCCAGGGAGCGTCATCGGCTTGTGCACCGAGCGCTTCGTCCCACGGCACCGCTCCGTTGGCCTCGCCTGAGCCAGCCCTGTTCCCGAGAAATGCTGGCCAGCTCAAGAACCTACCTGCGACGCACAGTTCGTTGAACTGCGAGCCTCCCAGCCTCAACGCCAACGCCAACTCGCGTTCCGCACAAGAGAAAGACGGCGTCACCGGCTCGGACGCCGACGTTAACGCCGCTGCAGTGTCCCCGACAACTTCTCGCCTCATCGTGCATCGGCACAGAACGCCGTAAGTGGTTTGAGCGAAGAACTCTCCGTACTGTATATTGTAGCGATGCTGAAGCACAAGGGCTAATAAAACGTATTTATTAAGGGCGAACCTGTGCCCACAACTCAAAGGCACTGCGCTCGGAAAACTGTGAGTCAGTCGAACACCAAAGATGTCCTTCAGCTGTTCTCTTCTTTTTTCTCCGAGAGGCACACGAGCGCGTGGCGCATGCGAGCCAGGTCCGGCCAGGTCCTCGTGCCACGATGGTCGCTGCGCAGCACTACGATACGGCGCGCAGTGTCGGGTAAGCATGTTGACGGCGCTATTTGAATGCGGCCAATATGTCGCGGCATTATCCCCTTACTCAACGCATCGACCCGATGCGTCAGACAGGGAAAGGAGTCGTGCGAACTCTCACTCGTTGTTCGATGATCTGTCATAGTAGGGCTTCATGCGGACTACGTGTACCACCTCTGTGGGATTGCGGCGTCTTGAGGTCTCGTGTCCAGCAGATTTGACTTCGTAAGTAACGTCGCTTATACGACGGAGTACTTCGTAAGGGCCGAAGTATCGGCAAAGAAGCTTTTCAGAGAGTCCATGGCGGCGCACTGGGGTCCATATCCACACTTTGTCACCGGGCTCATAAAGCGCTTCAGTACGTCGCTGGTTGTACCGACTGGAATCAACGCGCTGTTGGCGGCGTATTCTGTATCTTGCCATCTGTCGTGCTTCCTCGGCTCTTTGCAAGAAATCGTCTAGGTCAGGTGGATAGCTGCTTTCGTCACCTAGTGGCAACATGGCATCCAATGGAGTGGTTACTCTTCGGCCGAATACAAGTTCGAATGGCGGAACTCGATGTGTTTCTTGCACGGCTGTATTATACGCAAAGGTTATGTAGGGCAATATTTCATCCCACAGTTTATGTTCAACATCGACATACATTGAAAGCATGTCGGTCAGAGTTCTGTTCAGGCGTTCCGTTAAGCCATTTGATTGAGGGTGGTACGCCGTGGTTCTTCTATGACCGGTATGTGTCATTCGTATCAGGCACTGCATTAGGTCTGCAGTAAAGGCCGTTCCACGATTCGTGATAACGACGATGGGCGCACCATGTCTGAGGACTATGCTGTTGACAAAGAACTTGGCGACTTCGACTGCTGTTGCGCTGTACAGAGAGTCAGTCTCAGCATAACGGGTCAGATAGTCTGTGGCTACCACTATCCACTTCTTGCCTGTAGAAGATGTCGGGAAAGGTCCTAGGAGGTCCATGCCGACTTGTTGGAATGGGGCGTCCGGAGGGTCTATTGGCTGGAGAAGACCTGCAGGTTTTACGGATGGAGTTTGGCGTCTTTGACATTCGCGACAGGTTTTGACGTAGCGCTGCACTGATGCGAGCAACTTAGGCCAGTAGTACTTCAGACGAATCCTGGCGAATGTACGGCTCACACCCATATGTCCAGATGTCGGTTCGTCGTGGCATGCGTGCAGAATTTCTTCTTGCATAGCTGTAGGTACGACTAGTAAAAGCTTTTCGCCGTTGGGCTCGAAGTTCCGCTTGTAGAGGACTCTTCCTCGAAGACAGAACGAAGGGAGTCCTCTCGAGAATTTGCGCGGGACTTGAACGTCGAGACCCTGCAGGCGTTGTACAAGCGGCAGCAAATCCGGGTCATCAAGTTGTTGTTGAGCGATTTCCGATGCGTCGACAACGCCTAGGAACGGGAAGTCATCTTCTTCAGACACACTTGGATCGACTGGTGCGCGTGACAGGCAGTCGGCATCGATGTGTTTTCTCCCGGATTTGTATACTACAGTAATGTCATACTCCTGCAGCCTAAGGCTCCATCTTGCTAGTCGCCCTGACGGATCCTTGAGATTTGCCAACCAGCATAGCGAATGGTGGTCACTGACTGCCCTGAACGGTCTACCATAAAGGTAGGGTCGAAACTTGCTTATTGCCCAAATGACTGCGAGACACTCTTTTTCGGTTGCAGAGTAGTTAGCCTCAGCTTTTGACAGTTTGCGGCTAGCATAGGCTAACACTTTCTCTTGACCATTTTGCCACTGGACTAGTATAGCGCCGAGGCCGATATTACTGGCATCGGTATGAATGTCTGTGTCGGCTGTCTCATCAAAATGGGCAAGGATTGGTGAAGCTTGCAGGCGTTCTCTTAATTCGTCAAAGGCGTCCTGTTGTTTGCTTTCCCATATGAAGGGCACGTCGTCTCTTGTTAGTTTTGTAAGGGGTTCTGCAATGTTTGCAAAGTCTTCCACAAACCGCCTATAGTATGCACATAAACCAAAAAAGCGACGCACTGACTTTTTGTCTCTGGGTGTCGGGAACGTCGCAACAGCGGTTGTCTTTTCGGGATCTGGGCGAACGCCTTCAGAACTAATGACGTGCCCAAGGAATCGCAGCTCTTCAAAGCCGAAGTGGCATTTTTCCGGTTTAATTGTCAAGTCTGCTGAGCGGATGGCTTCCAGTACTATGCGCAGCTGGTAGGAATACACCTTGCTGCCGACCTCATCCGTGAAACGCCGCAAGTCACACGCGCGACAATCTACACCGACTCGAGGTCTGCCCTCCGCCAGCTCGCCAAAGAGGAACGCGCCCCCCCACTCGCACAACGTGTGGCGTGGTCACTCCACAGTCTGCGCGAACACGGATGCGACGTGGCTCTCCAGTGGATACCGTCGCACGTTGGCATCGCAGGGAACGAGGCTGCCGATGACCTGGCAAAGACAGCACACGACCCAGCTGTTCCACTGACAACGTGCGCGGACTCCGTGGACTCAGCGCGCCGAAACCTTTGGCGAGAGATCGTGCGAAACCACCCCGACGAGCGCATGGCCGCCGGCTCTCCACCACGCGTTCTATCGGAAACCGTGCTGACCAGGAAAGAGCGGTCCCTCCTCCTCGCACTGCGGACAGGTTCCGTCTGGCCTGCTGAGCGCCGGCACGCCTCCGCGGTGCGCCCTCGCCCCTCTGCAGTGACTGCGGAGAGAGGGAAACCGTGGCGCATCTCTTCCTTTCCTGCTCCGCCCTCTCCACCCACCGCGAAGCGCTCGCTCGTGCCTTCAAGCAGCTGGGTCTTCCGTCTGCCACGGTAGATGACATCCTGCACCCGGTAGGATCAGCCCATCGCGTGCGCCCTGCCCTGCGCGCGGTCCTCAACTACATCGAAGCCGCGCAACTGGCCGACCGTATTCTCTGAACCACGCCGTCCAAGCCCCCAACAAACGGAACTTCCGTGTTTTTTTTTTTTCTCTTTTTTTTTTCCCAGTCATGTGTTTATCGCGTGTTCCCCCTTTTTTTTTCCCCCTCTCCCCCCAGTCATGTTTTAACTCCCCCAGGCCTCCTCCTCCACTCTAACTCTAACTTCTCCTATACTTTTCTCCCCTTTCCCCCCAGGTGTCGCGGTTGTGGTGTCCTCGCCTGAGAGACAGTTACTGCGTCACTTACCCCCACTATTCACCTAATTTTCCCAAATAGAATCTCTTTCAGTCGCTCTAGATGTTGGTCAAATGTTGCGGAGAATACGACCATATCATCCAGATATACTAGGCATGACTGCCATTTCAATCCCGCGAGGACAGTGTCCATCATTCTCTGGAGCGTCGCTGGTGCGGAACACAGGCCGAATGGAAGCGCTTTAAATTCGTAGAGGCCATCTGGCGAATGCTGTTTTTTCACGGTCCCGCTCGTCCACCTCTATTTGCCAATATCCACTCTTGAGATCCAAGGAGAAAAACTTTGCACATAGCAGCCGATCTAGCGTATCATTGATACGTGCCAGAGGGTATACATCTCGTTTAGGTACACTGTTCAGTTTCCGGTAGTCGACACAGAATCGAAGCGTGTTATCTTTCTTCTTAACGAGCACTACGGGGGACGCCCATGGACTGTTGGAAGGCTGGATGACGTCATGTGACAGCATCTCCTCCACTTGCTTCTTGATAATTTCTCTTTCCTTTTGCGACACTCGATATGGGTGCTGGCATATAGGTCTCGTGGCGTCTTCTGTTATAATTCTGTGCTTTGCAATAGACGTGCGCCGGACCTTCGAGGTAGTGGAGAAGCAGTCAGAGAATTCCTTTACCAGGGCATATATCTGTTTCTTTTGACTTTCGCGGAGGTTCTGGTTGATGGTTACTGATGTGTCGACGTTGCAGGCCCCTCGTCCAGTGGTTGACGTTGTCGTTAGGCTGCATAGTTCGGTCGCCATGCAGAACTCCGGGAAATAGGCGATAGCCGTACCTTGGGCGATGTGTTGAAATTCATTCCCGAAATTCGTCAGTAGGACATCTGCACGGCCATTGGTTAAATGGACAAGACATCGAGCCACGCAAATTCTTTTGTTCAAAAACAGCCCTACGTTTCCATCTGCTATACCTTCACGGTCATAAAATGCCTCATTCTCCACAAGCACCATTATACTGCAGCGTGGCGGCACAGTTACGTCATTCGCAACGACGCGCAGAGCAGTAAGGCGCCACTCCTCCGATTTCTCCACAGGCATAGCTTGTTCGGTCGAGAATGATACACTGGACCTACGCAGGTTAATTATGGCGCCGTTAGCTTGTAGAAAATCCATCCCTAATATGAGTTCCCTTGAACATTCGGGCAGTACAATGAAGTCGGCAACGTAAGTAAAGCCTCTTATTTCGAGCCTTGCAGTGCATCTACCAAGGGGCGCAATAATGTGTCCACCTGCCGTGCGTATCTGCGATCCGCTCCATTTCGTTACAACTTTTTTTCAGTTTCTTCGCCATTTGGTGGCTTATTACGGAATAATCAGCACCGGTGTCGACTAAAGCATTCAGCTCGCATCCGTCTATCTTCAACCGCAAATCTGAAGTAATCTTTTCGCTGCTGCACCTATTTACGGGAAATGTAGCGTCGTCACCCTTAACCCATGATGGAGGATCTTCGTAACTGTGGTTTTCAGCGGCCTCACCTCCAGAGGTCGCTTGCTTCAGTTTTCCGGGTGTGGGCTTGGAGAACGACGTCCAGGCAGTCTTGTAGACGCACGTGGGCTGGGCGATCGGTAGCGCATGGGCGACGGTGACCTTGGCTGATGCTGGCGTGGAGCGAGTGGGCTCTGCCGTGTGGATAAGTATTCTTCAATCTCTGTTGGTCGTTCACCATTTCGAGGGCATGGTGCATACAATGGAAAGCCCCGTAATCCAGCCTGTCGGTAAGGGCAGAACCTATACAGGTGACCCGCTTCTCCGCAATGGAAACACAAAGGCCTGCGATCGTGGTCACGCCAGATGTCACTTTTCCGGGGCCTTTGCTCCACATAGCGAGCTACGCTACGCGCTGGAGGCTGGTAGCTAGCCGTTGGTTCCGGCGGATGAGGCGCACTGCGCGCTGTCGGCGGGTAAGGCGCCGCCATCGCAACTGCTGCATTGCTGTGCACCACGGGTTGTCTCAGTACCTCGGAGTACGTTGGGATGCGTCGAGTTGACTGTGGCTCACGCTCCGGCTCCCGCATGAGCTGCCTCAGTTCGTCTCGCACTACGTCGACGACAGACAGTGCAGTTGTGGTCTGAGGTGCTTGGAACTTGCTGAGTTCTTCCCTGATTACTGATCGGATTAGCTCTCGCGGGGTTTCCATGTCATTCCGTACGCCTCCAGAGAAGACATTGGCAGGTGAACAGTTTATGTCCCGGTTGTATTGCCGAGCCCGCTGTTCCAGCGTTTTTTCGATGGCTGTCGCTTCGGAATGAAACTCGGCAACTGTTCTCGGTGGGTTTCGGACGAGAACAGCGAATAGCTCCTGCTTCACGCCACGCATAAGATGGCGCACCTTCTTATCTTCGGCCATGTTGGCATCGGCACGCTTGAACAGGCGGATCATGTCCTCGATGTACATCGCCACATTTTCGTTCGTGAGCTGGTTCCTGGTTTGAAGAGAAGCCTCCGCTTTTTCTTTGCGATCTGTGCTGGCGTAAGTAGCCAGCACTTGTCGTCGAAATTCCTCCCAGGTAGACAAAGAGGTTTCATGGTTCTCAAACCACGTCTTTGCAAAGTCCTCCAAAGCAAAGTACACGCGACGGAGCTTCTTTCTCTCGTCCCATCCATTCAGGCTCGCCACTCTCTCGAACAGGTCCAACCAATCTTCCACGTCTTCGAACGAGTCGCCATGGAACACTGGCGGCTGGTGAGGTTGATTGATGACCACTTGTGCCGGTGTTACCTGGCTAGTCATGGCGGCGGCGTCCGTTGTCTGAGTTCCCCTTGGCGTGAAGTGAAGAGGACTGAACTCAGGTGAGTCACCTTGAAGACGGCGGCAGGCCCTCTGGTGTACATGTGTCACTTCTACGGGATCGACTCGCTGGTCGTCGGGGCTACGCTGTCTAACGTTCGTGGGGCTTCGATTCATACCCCGCACCTCCACCAGAAATGTAGCGATGCTGAAGCACAAGGGCTAATAAAACAAACGTATTTATTAAGGGCGAACCTGTGCCCACAACTCAAAGGCACTGTGCTCGGAAAACTGCGAGTCATTCGAACACCAACGATGTCCTTCAGCTGTTCTCCTCTTCTTTTTTCCCCGAGAGGCACACGAGCGCGTGGCGGATGCGAGCCGGGTCCGGCCAGGTCCTCGTGCCACGATGGTCGCTGCGCGGCACTACGATACGGCGCGCAGTGTCGGGCAAGCATGTTGACGGCGCGCTATTTGAATGCGGCCAATATGTCGCGGCAATATAGATGCTTGTTTCCTTTACTGGTTCTTTTTGTGACAGCTTTGTTTACGCTGGTGTTTTTTAGTGTTTCTTTTTTTAGTTGTTCTAGGGATAATGTGTGTTTTCCTTTTGTGTGTATAATTAAAATAGGTGTGTCTAACACTCTCGCCTCATTCGTTCCTTCTGGCCGACTGTTGTCCGGAGATCCGTGACAAGCGTGTACAGTGTCGGGCGGGGAGTCAAATTGACTGGGGCGGCACATCTTTCAACCAATCAGCTGCACGAGCGTGTACAGCGTCGGGCGGGGAGTTTGACTGTCTCATGCACAGTCTCACGAGCGCTCGTGAGACTGTGCTCGTTAATTTAAGACCTGTCGTCCCGCTAGGCTTAGCCGCCATAACGGGCGCGCATCGCTGAGGAGATGAGCACCCCTAGCTCAACTAACGCCGTTTCGCCCGCCGGGTCGAGTTCCCCTGACCTGGGAGATGTCTCCGGCGCGTCCTCCGTCGCAACTGTGCTAAGGGGGAGGGGGGGGGTAATTTGCTTGAATAGATTCAGAGCACGTGTGTACTTCTTGTTCCGCATAACTTCTTTTATCTCGCGTTCTTTATCGTTATGGTGTGGTTTTTCTTTTTTCATCACAAGACGTTGACGTCGTTTATTTTTATGTTTTTTTCTCATTTTCCGTGTTCAATGCGCGTTGCTCCATTCATTTTCCGGTGGCCACAGCAATAAAGACAAGTATTACGCATTTTGCACCTTTTAGCTTCCTCTGTATAGTTCAACATACTTGACGTCCTTGGGAAGGTCAGTGGGGACTACAAATGCCAACGTCGGTGGGGATTTTATCCCTCTCCCTACTGGTCCTGCGCAAGCGTCCTTACAATAAGTCTTTCTGTGGCCGCCATTCACCACACAAATATGTGGTAATTTATGTATTTGCCAAAGCGCAAGGCAATCGTGGAAAGGCGAGAACCTCTGACCAAGGATCTGGAGGAAACGCATTTTTCAACGTGAATCCTCACAGCTTAATTCCAGGATTCAATGAAAACCGGGACGACTTGGATGCGTACCTCAAAAGGTTCGAAAACGTCGCCACCGGACGGGAGTGGCCGAAAGGAAAGTGGGCCAGACCTTTAAGCTTGTGTTTGAGTGAAAGGCTTTAAACGTCTACGGGCGGTTGTCTCCGGAAGACTCCCTCGACTACGATAAGGCCAAGTTATCCTTGCTTCAACGTTTTCACTTTACGGCGGAGGGCTACGGGGAGAAGTTCCGCCAGAGCAAGCCCCAAGATGGCGAGACCGGGAAACAGTATGCGACGAGGCTCTTGAGTTTCTTTGATCGGTGGGTCGAAATGTCTAAGACAGACAAAGAGTATTTGGCACTCCGTATTCTAATAGTCGCGGAGCAATTTTTGAGAAACTGCCATCACCAGCTGGCGCTGTTTCTTCGTGAGAAGACACAGCAAACTTCATGACATGGCAGAGGCCGCCGATGACTTCTTAGACGCACAAAGACAGCCTAACTTGCTCCTGTTCCGTGAGAAAACGGAGAACAGTAGTGCCACGGAGAAGAGCGGAAGCGTGTCCTTGAAAACAGCAGTAAAGTGTTTTTTATGTGACAAGGTCGGTCACAGGGCCTCAGGTTGCCGAACTAAGCTTAAACAACCTTACTGTGGCTATTGCCAAGCCAGGACAGGATACCAAGGTCTGCACAAAAAGAAACGGCTCGATGAAGAAAACATCTTGACTGCTGTCTCAGGAAGAAGACCCAACCGAAGGTACCAATGCCCCATCCAACGAACAAGAGAGAAACGTTGCTAGCGCGGTGAGAACTCACACAAAAGCTGTGACTCGCGAGATACCGGTGTTGCAGGGCCTAGTGTTTGGCCAGACAGTTTCAGTTCAGCGAGACACAGGAAGTAACACGCTAGTAGTCCGTCGATCTCTGGTGGAAGCTCTTACAGGCACCACAGCTACGTTGTTTCTCGCGGATGGCGGTAGCATTACCGTTCCTGAAGCAAATCTCGAAATACGTTCACCTTATTTCTCGGGTAGTTCGGTGGTCAAATGCATGGTAAGACCTTTGTACGACGTTATTGTAGTGTCGCCGCCGGAGGTACCGTCCGGCGGGCTAGGAAGGCGGCTCAGCGCCGGAGCGCCCGCAGTTGCGTCAAGACAGCCAGAGAACGGGGATGGGACTGAAGTTTATTAACAAAGAGATTGGTCATACGATTTCGTACATGAAATGCCCGTTGTGCGGCGCTCTGCGTCACACAATCGAAACCGCAACTGGCAAGGCGCGACACCACATCATCTCCCCCTAAAAAGGAAAGGAGTTGTACTCTGTATATGACATTATACAGTGGTAAGGCACTGAAACGTTTGTATGAAGTAACACGTTGGCACACAATCCTTGAACATCTTGTAAGAAAATGTGCAAAAATAAGTAACATCATTATACAATAGTTATCACATGTAGGAATGTATTCTTTATTAGGACAATATGTATGTGAAACAGAGTTGACGTAGTTTGACTAAACTTGATGTAATGGATTTTTATTTTTATTGCATGAGCCCATATATGAACTAATATAAGTAGTAATTAGGAACTTAGTGTCAGTCACCATTATATGTTCCCCCAAAAAAGGATTATGCAGTAATATATGAAAGTAGTATAAAAGTAGTATATAAGTATGTGAAACATGAGTATTATGAAGAATATATCAAGGAACGTAGTCCTTGTATCGTGTCGGCTTTCTTCGGTGCCGTTTGGGACGAAGGGGATGGTTAGTAGAAGAATTTGAGCCTTGGGGCTCACCTACACGCTCTTCGGAGAGCGAACGCGGCAAAGTTTCAAGATTTTCCGTAGTCGGCATGTTAGTCGACGTATCTATCCCCCCTTCGAGAAGCGTTGCATTGGGGCTCGGCACATCAGCCGATTGTTGTGAAGGTGCCTGCAAGGTGGTTAGTGGAAGTCGCACTAACTGTGGAGCTGCAGAAGAACATGGAGGTGGGGAGGAATTATGTTGTTGCATAGACGATGTGTTAGGTGGAGGACATGAATTCTGCTGTGGAGTTGCATTCTGCTCAGCATGAACAACTACCAGCTTTGATGCATTCCAGACGTTGCCATCACTAAGGCGAAAGGAATTGGATCCAGTTTGACTAAGGATTGTATAAGGACCTCTGTATTTATTCTGCTTCCCTGGCAGACGAACTTTAACTCTGAGGCCCACCTGTAGCTTAGGAGGTTTTGCTCCACGCTTAGAATCAATGCGTTGCTTAGTTGCCTGTTGCTTGTGGAACACTCGTGTTCTCACAGGATCCAAACTTGGCGAAGGAGTGGAAGAGTTTGGGTGTAACCCTGCAATGTCAATTCCAGAATGCGGTTGGCGGTTATGCAGAAGTTGTGCAGGCGACAAGCCTGTAGTAGCTTGAGGCGTAAAGCGATACGTGCCTAAGTACTCTGTTACAGCTTGTTTCAGTGGGCGGCATTCAAGTTGAGCGAGCTGAATTTGCTCTTTCAAAACGCGGTTGAAACGTTCAACTCAGCTTTTCCACATCAACATGTTAAAACGTTATGAAGAACGTCAACCTGAAAACGCATCACAGTCGGCATCTTTTATTGTGGTCGAGGAGGAAGGGACGGACACGCCGATACCTACCTTTAAGGCTACTGAAGGCTCTGGTACAGAAAGTATTAAGCTTGGTCACGACTTACGGGAAAGCCAACGCAACGAACTTCGCGAGATAGGCGAGTCACCAAGACGTCTTTTCCGAGATGCCGGGAAAAAACAAATTTATTGGATTGCCGTCTTCAATTGACCACCTCTGAGCCCATCGACACTCAGCAGTACCCATTGCCTTTTGCAATGAAGTAATCGAGAAAGAAGTGCAAGATATGTTAAGGCTTGGAGTGATTGAACGGTCAAACTCGCCATACAACTCCCCGTTGGTGTTGGTTAAGAAACCGGACAAGAGCTATCGTGCTTGCATCGATTTCCGTCAGATTAATATGTCTTACGCGGAACCTATCCCAAGGACAGATGTAATGTTTGCTGAGATCGGCGCGAGAAGGTTCTTTTCAAAGTTTGAACTAACTAAAAGATATTGGCAAGTGCCTTTGGACAAGAATTCTCAGCCAAAGACAGCATTCTCCACTCAATCAGGACATTATCATTTCCTGTACAAGCCGTTCGGGATCAAGACGGCATCGGCGGTATTTACCCGATTAAAGAGACGCCTTCTCCAGGGCTTACCAAATGCCTTTAACTACATTGATGACGTGCTCATCGCTACGACGACATGGGAAGGGCATACTGACACCATGCGTCAATTGGTGAGGAGAATCCGCGAGGCTGGACTGACGGTCAAGCCCCAGAAGTGTGAAGTTGGCGTAACGTCAGTTGTTTTTCTTGGTCATCGACTTGGAAGCGGAACAATTCGACCAGTCGAATACACAATTTCAAAGTAGTGAGAGCTCCAAAACCCGATACCAAGAAACTACTACGTTCTTTCCTCGGCCTGGCGGGTTATTACCGTGGTTTGATACCCCATTACGCAGAAAAGGCTCAGCCCCTAACAGAAATGACCAAAGTAAGAAGGTCAGCTGGAACAGAGAGAGAGAAGCCGCCTTCGAAACCCTCAAGAAGGCACTCACTCAAGTACCTATCGTCAAGGCTCCTGACTTCTACACGACTCGAGACGGCCGCGCTGCTTCTGCGCACGCAGATCGCCGTAGATGATCCCACGACAGACGAGGCCATGCACGCGTCTACGCGATCTCTGGCTGCGGCGCCTTACAACTCCCTGTATGAGGACGTTCCTTTTACGTTCTTGGAGATCGTAGACGTCCTGCGGAACACCCCTAAGAAGTCGGCGCCTGGCCCCGATCACATCTCGCCAGCCATCATGAAAGCGCTCTTTCGATACCACCCGCGTTTTTTCCTGATGCTCTTCAACGCCGCACTTGCACTCGGCTATTTTCCCCGATGTTGGCGGACCGCACGTGTGTCATTTATACATAAGCCGGGTCGTCCTTCAGAACGCGCGTCTTCCTACAGACCTATTTGCTTTAGCTCTGTATTCGGCAAGACGCTCGAGCGCCTCTTGAACGGCCGCCTTCAGTACTTTCTCGAGAAACGTGGCCTCGTACACCCGCGGGAGTACGGGTTTACGAGAGGGCGCAGTCCCCTTCTCGCGCTTCACGCATTGAAGGCGCACCAGTTGCGCTTGAAGACCCGGCGCCTGCCTGCGGTTGTCATGAGTAAAGGGGCACGGGGCGCGCGCCGGACAGCGCAAGGCGTCGATGGTGTGCGGGGAATGGAAAAGTACCCGATGGTGTGCACCCCCCGCCACGTCGACGCAAGCCATTGGCCGGAGAAAGGCGCGTGCTACGCGACCCGAGCCGTCGAGAAAGACCACAGGAGAAGAGAAAGTCATTGTTCGGTGGAGTCGTCGAGGAGCAAGGTGGTGCAGGCCAGCGTCGCGTCCGCGACGGGGACAGCAGGGCTGAGTTCTGGAGGCAGCGTTTTGCATGTCCCGGGAGGGTGGCCGTCGACCTCGGGGTCTACCGAGCGAGGCGTCCCGGGCTTGCGGCAGCCTCATCACGCAGTTCTCGTGGCAGCTGCGGCACTACCACAGCTCGGCTAGACGACGGCGACCCACCGACAATCACCGGAGAGCCACGTCGACAGTTCGAGCAAGTGGTATTGAGGAGAGGCCGACAGTAGGCCTAACTGGGAGAGACCGGTGGACCCGACGGTCAGCGAGGCGTCTGATCAACGACGGCGGCCTTGAGACGTCGGCAGGAGCTGCGACGACGGGACTGGGCGTCGACTTTGGAACTGGATTGAGTCAGCGGACTCCACGAACGGAGTAAGAACGTTCCATGTGTAGCGCGACTAACTGAGATGCCATAGTGGCCAGGCGCTCGAGAGGGGCTAGACATAGCTCGAATGTTGTGTAAGGGTAGTGAGTGCGCGTTAACTTTGTATTTCTGCACTTGTTGATTTTTATTGTAAATTTTGAGTGCGTGTGAGTATTTTGGTTTGCCGTGGTGTGTGCGATAAAGTTTTGCAGTGCCACCACGGTGTCTCCCGAGTCTCTCTTTACTCTCTCTCTCCCAACTCCACTCAGCGTTGCAAGCGCTCCCGAGATACGTGACAGCGGTACTCGTGTCCCTCGATTTCCACGGGGCTTTTGACAGCGTCTGGCACCCGCTCGTTATCCCCTACTTCCGGGAACGTGCCCTACCCAGCGGTTTGTATCACCTCCTGTGCACGTTTCTCGCGGATCGCTCAGTCTTTGTCCGTTCTAATGCGGGACAAGTCGAGGCAAATCCCACGCTGGGCAGCCCTCAGGGTTCTCCTCTATCCCCGCTTCTCTCGTATACTGTCATCGACAGCATCTTGTCTTTGCGCATGCCGCGAGGCGTAATCGTACAGGCCTATGCGGATGACACCATTATTTTAGTGCCGGTACCCTCTCGTGATGCACTCGACATTTTGGCATCCGAAGTCCTACGCAGAGTCATCGAATGGTCGCGCGCCGCGAAGGTGTCACTCAACTGTGACAAATCCTTCTGCGTGCTATTCTCACACGGGGTCGGCCCGCATGGAGCGCGTACATCCCACCGTGCGCCTCACTCCTAACGAACCGACGCACCAGTTTCGACACTACTTACGCCTTCTTGAGTCGTCTTTGATCGGCGACTGTCGTTCTTCCACCACGCCGACTACCTTCGCCAAAAGGTCGCACTTCTCGCCTCCCGCGTCGCCACCTTTTTTGCCATGCAGCGCTCGTGCGTCAGTCCTGCACACAGTGTTAATGTACCGACAGGTGATCCTCCCGGCTCTCTCTTACGGGAGTCCGGTGTGGTGGAGCGAAGACCACGTTTGACTGTCGTTTGTACGCGGGCCTCGTTACAGTTCAGCGGGTCGCACTCTTGGCGTTAACGCGCGCTTACCGCACGGCAAGCACGGCAGCGTTGCAGGTCTTGATGCATGCGCCTCCAATAGACCTGGAGCGAACGTCTCAATGCCGAGTTCCGCCTTTTTACTCTACGCCGGCATATTGCGTTCGGTTCCCTCTGACTTCGGCCTTCTTGGGTGGCGAATGCCCATGAGCACGTGGCGCTACACCCTTCGGTGCCTACCGCGGTTCCTTTTGTGCGCCTTACAAGCGCGTGGGCCCGTGTCGCTTCTCGCACTTCTGCCGTCCACATCTACACTGATGGCTCCTTCACAAATACCTCGGCTGGCGCAGCGTTCGTTGCATTCGCAAATCCCGATCGCGTCTTAGACGTCGGACGTTTTCGGTTGACCCGGACAACGTCTGCTTACACCACTGAGGTTGTCGCGTTCCACGCGGCTCTCCTGCATGCGCTTACGGCTACGTACACCCTGCCGCTTGCTTTATACACGGACTGTCTATCACTTCTGCAGGCCTTCACTTCTCCGTGCAATGCCGAGCAGCACGTACTAACTATACGCGCATTACTGCGTCGTCTATCCATATCGGTGCCGTTGCGCGTGTTCCACGTGCCTGGTCATGCAGGGGTGTTGGCAATGACGTTGCCGACTTTCTAGCACAACGCGCTGCTTGTGTGGGATTAGACCGCTCTTTGCCGCTCCCATTCAGGGCAGTCAGGCGACAGCTTCGCCGAGAGTTGCATGTATTATGGACGGCACGATGGCGCGAGACAAATACGCTCACTGAATTGTATCTGTGGATCCAAGACCTCGGAGATATCCCTTGGTATTTCCCACCTCCGCCCCTGCTTGTTACGCTCGTAACATGGCATGGGCAGATTCCGCACTACTTCCATCGATTTAATGTCATGCGCCAGCATCGATGTCCCTGTGGGTCCTACTGCCTCGACATGTCCCACGTCCTTCACGCGTGTCCTCTTACAGCCCCTCACACCGCCCGCATCGAGCCTCAGGATGCGTATCGTGCGGCTTCTTACGGTGCAATTTTGCGTTGCCTTCGCAACAGAGCTCTGTTGATCGGCGCATTGCGGGCGCTTAACGCCTTACCGCATGTTTCCCGACCTCTGGGTCTTCCTACTGCACACCTGTACACTGAATACGTTTCGGAGTCTTGTGAGGTGGGGATGGCACGGGGGCCATTCCGGTGGGGCCCTAGGGTCTTGGCCAGCCTAGCCTCGCAAAGCTCCGTCTGCGCGATTTTCTGCGGGCAAACTGGTAAGGCCATCCTTGTTGTTGTGGCTATTTCACCGCCGAGACCACTCGCTGTCAGGCTGCCTGCACAGGTCCTGCTGACCACCTGCTTCCCTGCCCCCCCTGGTTGCTGCACATCGCTCGCATGTTCCCGCCCACCCTGCTGACTGCGAGATCAGGTCCTGCTGCCTACCACGTACCCCGGTTCTACCTCCTGCTCTGTAACAAGGCGCGCGAGGGCCAGCGTTCCCAGGAAATCTCCGGTGCTGTCCCCATTGGGGGATTCTACCGTTCTTTCTGTCAAGACGTCC
The DNA here is from genome assembly GCF_013339695.2 of Rhipicephalus sanguineus. Taxonomy (NCBI): domain Eukaryota; kingdom Metazoa; phylum Arthropoda; class Arachnida; order Ixodida; family Ixodidae; genus Rhipicephalus; species Rhipicephalus sanguineus. The sequence continues at coordinate 17,953 of NW_023614276.1, forward strand.
GCGGATTCTGCTGCTGACGTGCTCCTTCGGTCACACTGACCGTTCCTAACCATGGCTCCAGCAGTGCACTGTGGCTTTGCAGTCAGCGTCCACAGACACTTTGGTGTGTTTCCCTCCTTGGGGGACTGCGTATTTGTTCCCCTGCGACTTGTTTCCCTGTGATACGCGGGCTGTTAGGCCGCCTGTATTCTGTGTTCATGTCAATTCTCTTCTTATTTTTGTTTTTTTCTTCCTCATTTCATTGGGAACGTTCTGCCCCTACGTCTCTGTCTAATTTTCATTTAAAAAAATGCCCGGTTTCTGTTCTCGTCGTCCCCGCCTTAGGACCCATAAGCGTTACCGTTGCCCATATTTTTCTTTTATCTAATTGGCTTTTCCTCTAAATTTGCGCTTTGGGTTATATTAAAACCCCTCTTCATACCTGGCATGCTTCGGCAGGTACAGGTTTTTCCCATGCCTTCATTTTTTATTTTATTTTATCTCAACAATGGGAATGAATTTTACTGGGGCGGCGCTTCTTTCAGCCAAGCAGCTGCAGGAGGTGCGTGTATTGACTGGGGCGGCGCTTCTTTCAGCCAAGCAGCTGCAGGAGGAGCGTGTATTGACTGGGGCGGCACTTCTTTGAGCCAAGCAGCTGCAGGAGGAGCGTGTACAGTGTCGGACGAGGAGTTTGACTGTCACGAGCGCTCGTGACACTGTGCGGCTGCCTGTTCCTTCGGATCCTGCCTCGATCTCCGAAAGGTCAGAGAATTCTGCTTTTCTAATCCGATTTCTCATTGGCCTCGCCTTCCTAAAGGCTCAGGGAACGCCCCCGACGGTTTTTTTCCGAGAACGATCGCTTAATTTAGCTTGATTTGACCATTTCTTAGCTGTTAGGCCTAGCGGCCATGCTGGGCGCATCTCGCGGCCCCCATGAGCTCCATTAGCTCAACGAATGCCGTTTCGCCAGCCCGATCGAGTCCCCAGGACTTCGGGTCCGATTCAGGATCGGCCTTTTCTTGCTTTTCGACCGCTGGCAATGAAATTATAGCTAATGTTCAAGAAAATCGGGACCAAGAGGGAAATTCTCGATCCCAGAGCCCAGACCCCTCTACTGCCTCAGCAGAACAGAGGCACATACCCGCTTCCGACGGAGATAACGATGACGCCCTTTCATCAGTGTCGCAAACGACTGCCGTTTTAACGACGTCGCGGCTCGACGTCGGCACGAGGGTACAGGCACGCGCACGAGAGATCGAGGAGGTGCTATCTCGGTTCTGCCTCGATGCGGGCAACCGCATCCCGGTTAACGCGCGACATTTCATAATGGCGAGAGTTTTTGAGCTCGTAGAGCTATGCTCGGACCTTGGTGCTGGCGCTGCATCGGAGCGCGGGGCGGTGCTGGCCCTCAAGGACCAGCTGGTTGAGACGAGGGGCGAGAACACGGCGCTACATCAGCGAGCCATCCTGGCCGAGTCCCGGTCCTGCCTCCTGCCACCGGTTCTTGCTGCCAACGACGCCGCAACCGCGGCATTCCCGCCATCGCAACCGGACCATCCTGCCGCACTGTTGCAGCGCTCCGTGCCGGGCCCTCCTCGTCAGCCGGCCCCTCGGACGTACGCCGCGGCGCTCGCCTCGGGGATGGAGCCCCCTGGCCCACCTTCGCGACGCTGCCGAGCGGGACGTCCGCTCCAGCAATACCTCCGGACTTCCGAGCACGTGGCGTTTGTCACGCCGCTCCGCGCCGTCGACCACGCCTGCCCGGGACACCCTGCGACTGATCAAGGCGAACATCGACCCAGTGGAAAAAGACATCAAAAGACGTGATGTTGCGCCACACCCGGTACGGCATCACCGTTTTTTCTAGCACGTTACAGACGCTACACAACATGAAGCAGGCAATCGAGGAAAACGGGGTCACATGTCACGCCCTCACGATGTGCATTCCCACTAAACGCAACCCGCACGTTTGGTTTCTGGCGTAGATCCCGACGTTCCGCCAGACGACGTCGTAGCTAGTTAGGGGAGCGTAACCCGCAATTGGGACTAGATCCCAATACGTGCAAGGGTCAAAACCTCACTTCGGGAACGTCAGGCACGCAGGCGATGATGGTGGAGGTAGATCCACAGGCATTCGCGTGCAATCCTACAGCCAGCACGGCTGTCTGTAGGATGGACTTCCATCAGGCTGTGAGGATTTACACGTCCCTACGTGCACGTTTTGTGCCCAGTACGGACACGGCCGAAGCGTGCCCTGTGCGGGACGATGCGGCTCGCGCTGTGTGTACGCGTTGTGGCACGGAGGGCCACTTGGGCACGGACTGCGCAGTCCGCATGGGCGGCCCCCGCCGTCACCTGCGTCGAATGCCGCCGGGCAGGATTGGAGGCCAGCGGCCATCCTACAAGGCACCCCCTGTGTCCGCTTTAGTGGACAGGGTGTCGCGATTGCGGGCCCGACTAACTAGGGCGGAATTTAGCGCCAATCCATCCGCCGCGAGGGGGAGTACTGTGGAGAATTAACACGTTCAGTTCGTTCAGGTTAACATGGACTATGCCCGACGCGCGCCTAGCCGCTGTTTCCGACCCATACAGACGATCTGGGGCAGGGTCCCTGCGTTGCCGCAGGACTACACCTCCTACTCGATCGCCGACGATTCCTCGGCCATGATTGTAACACGCAAGCCACCGTTTGACGTGTGCCCGTTACTCGTTTCGAAGAACGTCGTGGCAATTTACTGTGAGGGGCCGACATTCACGTTCATTTTCGTGTCCATGTACGCTCCGCCCCATTCGCCACTGGAGAACGTCCTAGAGGAACTGACAAACGTGCTATCGTTGTCCAGGTCGCCCCCACGTCATCGTGGCAGGCGACTTTAACTCGAAACACCGTCTGTGGGGACAGGTAGAGAGTGACGAGCACGGTTTGCTGCTCGCCAGATTGCATTGGCACAACGCCCTCCTGCCCCTAAACGACGCCGAATCCCTGCCCACCTACGAGACGCCCTATACAGCCAGTTGGATTGATCTAACTCTTGCTAAACCCTCTGTCGTCTCCACTGCCTTTCGCTGGACAGTTCATGATGACACAACCTATTCCGAGCATCGCCTCGTCGAGGTGCGGATAGGTCTCCACCTGAGCCGGGACGCGGCGAACTCGCTATGCCCAACGAGAACTGTTGCGTGCACTTCAGGGGCACCGCTGGTTCGGTCGGGCTTCGGGCGCGTCCCTGGGGTCCTCGGATGCCTTAGACGCCATGTTAGCATCATTCTAAAACCTCTTCGACCGCTTGTACCGTCGTCATTTAAGACCACATCGGGCACGGCCGAATAGTCAGCCATGGTTTACACCTGACCTGGCTATCCAGCGTTCTGCCGTCGCTGCAAAGCGTCGACGTTTTCAGAGGGCGCGGGATCCCACAATGCGAACATTCTATCGCGGGGAATACACCGCCGCCCTGTCGATTTACCGCCAAAACATTGAGGAAGCGCGCGACCAGCACATACGAGGCTACGCGCTTTCGTGCGTGCAGCGGTCCCTGTTCGCCGCGCCGTTCAAGGCAGCCTTTGGCCGCCTTCATCAGTACCGCTGCCTTCTGTCCCTTCTAGCGCCCTACGGTACGTGTACCACCACGCATCTCGAGTCGGCGGCCTTGTTGCGCCGTACTCAGACTGCGGTGGACGACCCCGCCACAGATGCTCAGGTGCACACCGTCACACGGGCTTTGGCGACGTCACCTTATAACACCCCACTGCAGGACGTCCCCTTCTCTCACGAGGAGGTCGTAGACGTACTCCGCCGCACGCCTAACAACTCCGCCGCCGGACCCGACAACAGCACGCCCTTGATGATGAAGGCCCTCTGTCGCTACCACCCAGACTTCTTGCTTATGATCTTTAACGCAGCTCTTTCCTTGGGGTACTTCCCCTGCTGCTGGCGAAGGGCGAGAGTTACCTTCATACATAAACCTGGCCGCCCTCCAGAGCGTACCTCTTCGTACCGGCCGATTTGTGTCAGCTCGGTTTCCGGAAAGAAGCTCGAGCGATTGCTCAATGGCCGGCTGCAGTATTTCCTGCATGCCAATGGCCACATACACCCCCCCGTACGGTTTCACGCGCGGTCGCAGTTCCGTCATGGCGCTTCACGATCTCAAGGATCAACTCCTCAGATTTCGTAACGCCTGTACGCCTGCCATTCTGATTTCGGTAGACTTCCACGGAGCGTTTGATAGCGTGTGGCACCCGTATGTTCTCCGGTACTTCCGCGAGCGCTTGCTGCATAGCAAGCTCTACCATCTGCTGCGCACGTTTCTCGAGGAACGCACGGTATTTTTACGCTCACACGCGGGTCAGGTCGAGGCTTCCCCGTCGCTGAGTAGTCCTCAGGGGTCCCCCTTATCTCCGCTCCTGTGGAATGTCGTCATAGACAACCTCCTTTTCTTGCGGATGCCGCGCGGCGTAACCGTACAGGCGTACGCAGATGACACCCGTCATCCTGCTGCCAGCAGCCACGACCGCTGCACTGTCAGAGCTCACGCTAGAGGTCCTTCGTCGCGTCCGGCTCTGGGCCGACTCGGTGAAAGTAAGCCTCAATCGGGACAAGACTTTCTGCGTCCTCTTCCACCATGGCGCTAGGGGCGTAGCGCGAACGCGTATCACGGTGCGTCCGCCTGGAGCACAGACCGCTTCTCGCATTTAAGGACTCCATCCGAATCCTTGGTGTGGTTTTTGATGCGCGACTTTCGTTTTTAAACACGCGGACTACCTGCGAGACAAGGTCACCACCCTAGCGGCTCGCGTCGCCGCGTTTTATGCAATGCAGGGCTCGCGCGTCCGTTCTGCACACAAGACCATTTTGTATCGCAGGTGGTCCTACCTGCACTCACATACGCGAGTCCCATCTGGTGGAGCGAGTCGCGAGTGGACTGCCGCCTTTATGCCAGGATCGTGTCCATCCAGCGCGTTGCCCTTCTGGCAATCCCCCGGGCGTTCCGCACCACCAACCCGCGGCTCTGCAGGTATTAGTGCAGGCCGCCCCCATCGACCTTGAACTAGAACGCCTTAAAGGGATGCTGAAGTGGTTTTACAATTCGGTAAAACTTTGTTGTTAACAAGGACCAACATTATTGTCGACGATGGCGTAATTTTTCGCTGTTGTGGCAGAAGGAGCTTTAAATACGCGAAAGAAAAGTTCGTCTTGCTCCGCCCCACGCGAACAGCGCCGAAGTGTGGGCGTGACCGGAACTACGTCATTGTCGGTAGTGTTGGCCACGGTGGGTAGAATAACAGGTGGCCCGACGCGCCGCTCCGCCAATGCGCCCGCGCGTGTCACGGAGGTGCTCGAGTTGCCGCCGCTTTTTCCGCAAGTGGCAGCAGCTATACTCTGGCCGATATCTCCGCTCAGGCGCATTTGAAAGCATGTGGCCAGTGTGCGTCCGCGAGCATTTAAACTGCAATTTACATCTTTAACTTGTGAGAAAAGAGATCCGCGGTGTATTTATTACACCAGAGAGGCCTAGAGCAACACTGAAGACTTGCCGTCGCTTAGAACGGACGCGCCACTAATGAAACCATGCAACGCAACCAGCGTTGCAGCCGCGTCTCTTCCTTTCTGCTTGGTCATCTTCGATAAATGCGGAGGCGTTCGTGGGTGCAAGCGTCCGAAAGAGCAAGAGCGTCCCTATGTGACGCAACCAGCGTCGCAAAGTCGCAATCAGCCTTCGAGTCATGATCACGGCCAGATCACTGTGGTCGTGATTAGGTGATCCCACGGCTGGAGATCCGCTCTGATGCGTCGCGTTTGTTGCGCTCTGTCAACCAACGTGCGCGACCGCATCGGTGTTTCCGCTCACTTTGTAAGCTGGAACCACGGCTGAAAACCACGGTGGCTCGATCTGTGCGCTGATGCGGCGGCCACCATGGGACGAAAATGCTTAGCTCCAAATTGCAAATCTGGCTACAAAACGTGCAAAGAAAAGCTGTGTCTTTTCTCCGCGACGAAAGACGAAAAGCGACAGCAGGTTGTGGAGAAATGCAATTTCATGGAAAGACCGCCAGCTAGTCCTCCGACATACGCACGATAACGTGAAAACCAAATGCTTTTTTTTACTCTGTACACTCGCCGGTAGGAATTTTCACGCTTTCGAAAAAAAAAAGATACGTGCACGTCTCTTGCAATCGGCATCCTTGACAGTCATATAGGGACTACCCGCGTCGATAAAAACATTTTAAGCTTCATAAAGCCTGGCGCTCTTACTTTTGCGGTCGAAGCTGGCAGACAGCCACTACAGGCTAGCAAAAGCACAAACAACCGTTTAAAGCCACAAATTAGCCAGAGAAACCTGTTTTTACAGTATAGTAAAAGCTTGAGGTGCGCGTCTTTCAGCCCGAAAACTCGTCGCGAACCTAGCGGCGGCCGTGAGCAACTCGAGCAGTACGGCGACGCGCTCGCGGCGCTCGATGGGCCACCTGTTTTATACTACCACCGTGGTAGTATACCACCGTGGATGACGCGGCACACCGACGTTGACGTCATCGCCTTCGCTCAGCGGTTCAAAGAAGCCCTGCGGCTGCAGTCGCTGTTTTTTTGCCAAGAAATGCCATTTGCGTTCACTTCTGTGAACTCTTACATTGGTTTTCGTATTCAGCAAGGATCAAACTATGATTACACATTCCCAAGTCATTTTTTTTTAAAGTGCTTCAGCTTCCCTTTAACGCCGTGTTTCGTCTCTTCGCGTTGAGGCGTTACGTCGCCTTCAGCGCGTTGCGCTTTCGGCCAGAATGGGTAGCGCTCCCCCACAAAGACGTGGTACAGCATCCCTCGTTACCAGCTATTGCACCGTTTAGACGACTGTCGCGCCACGCAGCCTGCAACGCCTGCCGCGTACCCGGCATACCCATCTACACAGATGGCTCGTACACCAACCTGTCCGCGGGGGCGGCCTACGTGGTTTTCGACCCCAAGCAGGTATCGTTTACTTCATGCCACGTCGGCTTACGCGGCGGAAGTGGTCGCCTTTACAGAGGCGCTCAAACACGTCTCGACAGAGCGGTACACGGGTCGCGTCGCTATTTACACAGACTGCCTGTCGTTGCTTCAGGCGACGGTTCACTCAAAACGCGGAACCACACGTTATGGAGATTCGCCGGCTCCTCAACACCGTCCGTCGGCGTTCTCCCGTCCACCTCTACCACGTGCCCGGTCACGCTGGGGTTTTTGGGAACGAGGTCGCAGACTACCTGTCCCAACGGGCGACTCGCGTCGGCCTTCGCCGCATACCCTCGCCGTTCAGAGTCGTCCGGCGCCAGTTTCGCCAGGAACTGTTGGCTATGTGGAACGATAGCTGGCGAGCGGACTTTCGAAGAACAGAACTGCACCGCTGGGTACAGGACTTGCGCGACATGCCGTCGTTCTTTCCCCCGCCCCAACCCCTCGTTACGCTCGTGACGGGACACGGCCGCTTCCCCAATACTTCTACAGGCTCGGCCTGATGCGCTACCCTCGCTGCCCTTGTGGAGCATACAGCGTGGATATGTCCATGGAGGAAGGAATACTAAGGAGAGGCCCTATCGTATTTCAATGCATTGCGAAAAGTGTGGCGGAAGTGACGTCAGATTTATGGGGCAAACAAACCGGTATGGGGCAAACAAAACAGCAGACGCCCCGCGGCGTGCTCTCCGCAGTGATTAGCTTCTGCGCAGATTTGTAGTCCCGGCGTAAACTTAGCGCGTATTGTGCGGTTCGCACGCAGTAAAATGTTGCAAGCAGACGTTTACCAGGCTGTTCGTGCGTGGCAGGCCCGAGCGCTGCGTGCTCAAATTCTTCGTGGAGCGTTTTTGTGCGACAGTACAGAATACCGGTACGTGCCGTGATCAAAAACGTTCAGCCGCTGCATCATCGTATTCGAACTCACCTAGCAGTGACTTACGCGTTCTGCTGGGCGTTAGGCCTTCCCTTTCTCGTAGCCCGATTTCCCGATCTGTTGCCGGATTAGCGGTTCTTTGTTCGTGTATATGGAGTGAGCGTAGTAGCTATTCGGCGCAACGCCAACCTATAGTTGACGTAACTTCACGTCGAAAGGAGAACACCGCTGTATTGTATACGCGATCGTGCACGTAAAGTTTGTAATTCCAGTACGCACACAACAACAAGCACGCAGCGTGCGCACACCGCACAATACATACATCACGTAGTCCGATAACAACAACATAAGTTTATTGCCCTTTCGTTGAACGACACAGCCTCTAAAAACGTACGATGCCTTCGGCGCATGTTATGTACGGCGCGTCAGACGCCAAAAACAAAGTTCACGTGTGTTCTGAGTTGACACAATGAGTAAGAAGCAACAGAGCACACATCCGAGAGCTTCGCATGGAAATACCATGCATTAGTGATCAGCAATGAAGCGAACGTGTACGTACACATGAAAAGTGACACCCGGTACTTTCCGCAGTGCACGCGATTTGCACCGGGTATACGCAACCATACGCAACAGCTGGGCATTGCGTAGCTTTTCTAAAGAACACACACAGGGAGCAGCATGCGTGAATCGTCTGCGCCGCGGCGCCTTGCACGGCGAAAAAAAAAACAAAAAAAGCTCGAATCGCGCATGCGCTTGCAAACGACACGGCTAACACGGCGGAAATCGCGAAATGTTTCGAGGCTCCTTCGCTAGGAGGCGATGCGGGTGTTTGCGATGTGGAGGCTTCACGAATGTGACGTCAGGGCCTCTCCTTATTTTTCCTTCCTCCATGGATATGTCGCACGTACTCCACGCCTGCGCTATTACAACACCTTACACCTCCCGCATCAGGCCGCAAGACGCCTACTGCGCGGGGCGCTATGCAGAGATTCTCGAAAGCCCGCAAAACCGCGCCTTGCTCATCCGCGCGGTACGCGCATTACGTGAGGACATTCCCCACGTCTCACTATGAAATAGCTGCGCAAGGTTCAATTAACCGCGTTCCGCTTGTGCAAAACGACAACCTCACAAACACACCAACAAGCATCAGGGGGCTTTGCAGTATCGAGGCACACACAGTGGCCATCACGGCGGGGCTCTCGGGCCTCTGTGTGACTCGTTCTGCAAGCCCCTCACCGCCACTCTCACTTGGCGGCCGGTGGTGCCGGCCGGGTGTTGGCGCAGCAAGTGGCTGCCATCGTGTTCATCGACGCCGTGTTCATCGTGTTCATCGACGAGAGCCTTCGACGAGATACAGGAGAAGCAAAGTACCAACCAATGCTTCGATGATATATCAAGCCGCTTACGCAATGGTGGCACGGAACGAATGGGAGCGCCTCTACCGCGGACTGCGCGAAGCCGTGACGGAGCACCTTACGAACAAGGTACGCGCCCTTGTGTTGGCTACAGTAGACGAAAGCTTCTTGCAGACGTTGAATCATGCCTGGGAAGACCACCAGAAGAGCATGATGATGATCAGCGACATCGTAAGGTACCTACGTGCCTCATTCCAACATCGACAGCGTAAGCAAAGCGGGTGTGCGGCTCTTTCGCGATGAGGTTGCGCGCTACGCCGACGTGCGGGACCGCCTCCGCGAAGCCATGCTCGGCTTGGTGAAGACGGAACGCGAAGGCGAATCGGTCGACAGGGCTTCGTTGAAGAAGGCGTGCGAAATGCTCATAGTGTTGGGACTCGACTCGAGGTCTGTCTACGAGGAAGACTTCGAGGTGCCTTTCCTCGCCGAGTCGGCCCAATTCTACGCCTTCCTGGGACAACAATACATCAAAACTAAGGACGCTTTTGAGTACATTGCCCTATTTGAACAACACATCAACGAAGAGTCCGAGCGGTCGAAGCAGTGCCTGGATGATTCCACCGTGGTTCCAGTCGTGCAGGTGGTACAGAAGGAGCTCATCGGAAAACACATGAACACAATTGTAGACATGGAGGACTCGGGCGTCCAGCATATTCTCAACAGCAGTATGACTGAGGACCTGACTCGTCTATTTCGGTTCTTCAAGTGCGTGCAAGGCGGCGTCAAAACCTTGCTCGACTGTGTCAGCAAGCACCTGCGAAATCTAGGAAGATCTATCGTGAATGAGCACGGGGACTCGGTTAGTCTCATACCGGAAATGATGGACCTGAGAGACCGTTTCGACTACTTTATCCAGCACTCCTTCGACGATGATGAAGACGTCAAGAAGGCAATCGCTACCGACCTTCAGCACCTACTTGGTTTGACAAAGAAATCACCCGAGCACCTGGCTTCGTTTGTAGACGACATGATGCGAAAAGGAATTAGGCACATGCCAAAGCAGGAAATAAACCAGATCCTAGACAAAGTTATGGCGATATTTCGGCCCCTGTCGGTGTTGCTTGTGTCGTGCATTTGAACTCTGGACATTCCTCTCCCGTGTTTTGTCATCTGTCCCTCTCTCTAACCTTTTTTTCGCTTTCCTTTCTCATTCATTCTTTCTTCTAACTTCTTACTCTCATCTTTCTCTCTTATTCACTCTGCACTTTCTTTCCTGTCTTTCACCTCACTTCATTGGGCATGCCAATGCCACAAACGTCTCTGACTCATTATTCATTAAAAAAGAAGCCTGCTGGGTTTCTGTGCTCGTCGTCCCAACACCTTAGGACCCATATGCGTTATCGTTGCCCATAATTTTCATTCTTTTGTCTAATTGGCTTTTCTTTCAAATTTGCGCTTTGGGTTATATTTCAACCCCGTTTCATTTATATTTATTGGCTTTAAACCTAGTATGCTTCGGCAGGAACAGGTCTTTCCGATGACTTTATTTTTGTTTTTATTTTTATTCTAACAATGGGAATGAATTTTACTTGGGCGGCACTTCTTTCAGGCAAGTAGCTGCAGGAGGAGCGTTGTCACATATAGGAGGTGACAAAGATAATGTGGTGGAAGAAAAGGAAGACGACAAGCGTAGCATGACGTATAACCGCACGACCAGAAGAGGAAAACGAGGTCGAAGATATAAAATAAGAAGGTAACGTGGCGATGGGGGCCCTGGGTGTTCGATCGTGAGCGCGTCGCCGGCCTGTGTTCCGGGCGCTCCGGCTCCCTTTCTTCTACGGCATCGCACCGTAGTCACCGGCCATTCAAGGACACGTCCTAGGAAATGGATGGCAGGCGTGAACACCCGCATAGGCCAGGGAGCGTCATCGGCTTGTGCACCGAGCGCTTCGTCCCACGGCACCGCTCCCTCGGCCTCGCCTGAGCCAGCCCTGTTCCCGAGAAACGCTGGCCAGCTCAAGAACCTACCTGCGACGCACAGTTCGTTGAACTGCGAGCCTCCCAGCCTCAACGATAACGCGAACTCGCGTTCCGCACAAGAGAAAGACGGCGTCACCGGCTCGGACGCCGACGTTAACGCCGCTGCAGTGTCCCCGACAACTTCTCACCTCATCGTGCATCGGCACAGAACGCCGTAAGTGGTTTGAGCGAAGAACTCTCCGTATTGTATATAGATGCTTGTTTCCTTTACTGGTTCTTTTTGTGACAGCTTTGTTTAACGCTGGTGTTTTTAGTTGTTCTAGGGATAATGTGTGTTTTCCTTTAGGGTGTATAATTAAAATAGGTGTGTCTAACACTCTCGCCTCATCCGTTCCTTCTGGCCGACTGTTGTCCGGAGATCCGTGACAAGCGTGTACAGTGTCGGGCGGGGAGTCAAATTGACTGGGGCGGCACATCTTTCAACCAATCAGCTGCACGAGCGTGTACAGCGTCGGGCGGGGAGTTTGACTGTCTCACGCACAGTCTCACGAGCGCTCGTGAGACTGTGCTCGTTAATTTAAGACCTGTCGTGACGCTAGGCTTAGCTGCCATGATGGGCGCGCATCGCTGAGGAGATGAGCACCCCTAGCTCAACTAACGCCATTTCGCCCGCCGGGTCGAGTTCCCCTGACCTGGCAGATGTCTCCGGCGCGTCCTCCGCCGCATTTCCTGCAGCGGGTAATGATTTATTGGATGAAATTGTCGATCCCAATCGTCAGGAAGGAATACATCTCTCCATCAGACCCGACACCGCTACAGCTACCAGAAGTCAGAGGCATATACCCGCTACGCCTCCCGAGGACGAGGACGCGATCTCGTCCGTTTCTCAAACCACTGCCGTCCCTTCTGCGTTGAGGTCAGACCTTGGCACGCGGGTGCAGACGCGAGCGCGGGGGACAGAGGAGGAGCTATCACGCTACTGCGTTGAGATGGGCAATCGGATTCTCGTTCACGCGCGCCATTTTATCATGGCCCACGTATTCGAGTTAGTGCAACTATGCTCTGACTTGAAGGCTGACGCAGCCTCGGAGCGCGGTGCGGTCATGGCATTGCAGGGCCAGCTACTGGAGACGCGGCGCGAGGCGGCTGACCTCCACAGGCGAGCCATCCTGGCCGAGGCAAGGACGACAACCCAGCCACTTCCTGACACCGCCTACTCTCCTGTGGCCATGGCATCTTCACAGCCACGACCCGGTCTCCCCGCGGGGCCTCACGCCGGACTCCTGCCGGGCTCTGCGATTCCTCGTGCTGCCCTGACGTACGCGGCGGCATTCCAGGCGGGTGCTGCCGCTACTGCAACGCCTTCCACACCAGACGGCCTCGCTTAGGGACCGGCCTCGGCTATGCACGAGCACGGGGCCTTCGTGACCCCCATCGCTCCTTCTGCGACACCTGCCCGGGACCCCTTGAGGCTTCTCAAGGCCAACATCGACCCGATGACCCACGACATCCGCGATTTGACACTCCAACACACGAGGTATGGCCTTACTGTGTTTGCTCACTCGCGCGACACACTCACCAACATGAGACAGGCCATTGCCGATAATGCGATCACTTGCGCCGCACTCTCCATCAGAATCCCCGACAAGCGCAACCCCCACCTACGCTTTTGGGGCGTCGACCCAGACATATCGACCGACGAGTTTATAGACCGCGTCAGAGAGCGCAATCCCCAACTCCAGCTCGATCCGCAGAAGTGCAAAGTTAGGGCGTCATTCAGGGAACGCTCGGGCACTTCGGCAGTTATTGTTGAGGTAGACCCCGACGCGTTTGCACGCATCATGAGCCAGCAGCGCATTTCGGTGGGCTGGACTTCGGACCGTGTGACCGAAGACCTCCACTTGGCCACGTGTACGTTTTCAGCGACGCACGACCATGGACGTAGCTCGTGCCCGGTTAGAAATGACCCTGCGCGCGCAGTTTGAATGCGCTGCGCTACCGAGGGTCATTTGGGCACTGCTTGTTCAGTCCGCCTCGGTGACCCTTCGGTCAATTGTGCGGAGTCCAGACGCGCTGGCCTCGAAGCAGAGGGTCACCCTACCGGGTCCCCCAGTGTCCGCTGCTGCTTGATCGAGTAGCGCGCCTGCGAGCCAGGACCAACTATGGCTTCGCGTAGTGGCAGTTCGTCTGCCGCTAAGGGGGACTGCGGGGTGCCGCCTGCGTCCGCTGCATACAGATCAACTTGGGCCATGCGAAACGGGCATTCACAACGTTTCTGGACACGATGGCGATGCGCGACGTCCGTGTCGCGGCGGTCAGTGATCCTTACAGGCCGTCCAGACGACTTCCTGCCCTGCCGCACGGTCACCTAGTGTATGCAGTGGCGGACGATCCTGTAGCCATTATAATTACACGTCATCCGCCATTTGACGTATGCCCTGTTCACGTTTTTTCCGCATAGTATTTCGCACTAATATATTCAGCTTTATCGATTTTCTTTTTTTATTTTTCATGCCTTCCGCATCAACACTCTTCCCCCATACACCCGCATTGTCTGGGTTCCGGGTCACGAGGGCCTCGAGGGGAATGAAGCGGCACACGCCGCGGCCCGCAATTGCATCAACCGGGCTTCCCCACACGAAATTCGAGGCACCTCTCAAACAAGAATAGGAGCAGAAGAAACCGAAACGGTGCCCTTAACCTACCACGCCTTGCTGCAACACTATCGGCTTGAACGGAAGTTCTGCCCTCCCCCCCATCCCAAACTTTCAAGAGACGAAGGCACGGGCTACAGAGGACTTCAAAGCAACTCATTTATGCACGGCTTTCTATTGCATCACTTAAAACCAACGTCGTACGACTACATCTGCCCACACTGTAATGTGGCAGACACCCTAGCGCACCTTCTGCTGCAATGCAAAGGCAGCAACCCAGCCATACAAGCAGCAGTAACAGATGCAGACACAAACCTCCTTAGTGAAGCGTGGGAGGCTGAGATCTCGAAGCCGGATCTGGTCGACCAGCGCAGGCGGTCCAAGCCAGAGGGTTTCTGGAATAAGGGACCCTCCCACATTCACTTACTGGCCAGCTAATAAACGTTTTTTTTCTCTCTCTCTTCCGTGTGAGCCCTCTTTCCTGTCTATCTAGGTAAGAAATGAGGAATCTAACATTATAGGATGCTGGATATCGTGTAACTAAATGGCCGGAACGTGTGGTCTTAAAAAAATGGTCGGTGCGTCCTACTGCCGGATCAACGGAGGGGTCCTCCACCATAGTTGGCAATATCATAAAACCGTAAAGCAGGACGCCCACCACAGAAAATATTGTAGCTGACAAAGTAAGGCACAGAATAACCAAGTTTTGTTAAGAAACGTTAAAGAGAAATTGCGCCGTCCCTTCGAAATAAATCAGGTTTTAAGGACGACGCGGCCTATTAGAGACAAACATATGCGTGACACACGAAGTAATTTGTTAGGCTGATCTCAATTGTAGTATAATGCAGCGTAAAATAACACCCGATTTCTCGAAATGAGATTATTTTCTCGGACATACGAAAATTTCGTCGTCACCTACGTCTATACACGGACATTATGCTTGTCTGCGCGTGGAAGCGCCTGTGCCTGCTGTGTGGTATGAGCGACATAAAAGTAATTCCTTTCATGTTATTAGTTTCCATTCGCCAGCATGGTGAAGAGATAGATTTCAGGTTGAACGCTTTACACAAATGACGGAGGCCGACCGCCGCAATCCCGCATTGTTTATCAGTTGCAGGAGCACTAAGTGTCACGTAAACTTAAGGGCAAAATAACTGTCAGTAAATTCAATTAATACTATTGCAATGAGTTCATTGAACGTGCAGGCAGACAACGAACTGGTAAAGTATCTTTTTTTAGCAGTTCAGATCATTGCGGCAGCTGGCGGAGCAGGTCTGAACTACGTGGTTCCCTTTATGTGGCCTCTGAGATACACATCGGCAAACACAAAGTTAACACGAAGTTATCCAAAAAATACACCACTGCACACAAACGCCCACGTGCGAGTGCCACTGCCAGACACCTATGTCAAGGATTAGGGTCACCTGAAGTTTTTTTTTTCTTTTCTCCTGTATAGTAAACGAGGCTGCAACGAAAAGCGAAAAGTGGCTCCTCAGAGGCAGGTCTGAATGGCGCAAAGAAAGGTACTGTACTCAAGTATTCTTTCTTGCCAGTTTTTTGAGCAAAGGAGAAACACCCAAGAGCTGTGCCTGCGAACGCTTTCTTTGCACTTAGCGCATCACACACTAGGCGCACACCCCATCAGCGCCAAGAAACAAGGCTCACACGCACGAACGCTTTCAAGCGAAATCTCCCTGCATCGCGTTTCACGGACGAGATTCAGGACAAACACTCTTCCGCCGCACGACTATATGATGCTTACGCGGCTTTATGTTGATAAAACACTGAGCAAGCATCCTAGTGGCGTGTCTGTGTATTTCCAACACGAAACTACAGGCGAACACCAATAATCGGTCAGTAGCGTTCATGAAGTTTCGGGACCTAAATTTTAGCCTTCTGATCTGCCGGAAGCACGATTCACGCGTCTCAACTGCTTCAACAGTCAGCTAAATGGTGACCACACCAAGACTAAGAGTTCGGAAGAGTACGGGAAACGCACTTAGAGCATCTCCAATTTTCGAAGAGCGAGCAAATTGCGACCGCTTCACGTCCAAAGGTGCGAAAATGGGCGGGGGGAAAACACTCTTACCGTGTACGAACTCATCCAAGAACAAATGTCTACTGGCGACCACAGGACGTTCCTCGAATATATGAGGAACGCGCTCTGCGCTCCTTAGCTCTTCGAAGTAGGGGTATATCGCAATTACACCACATTCAACCACCCGCGTATTCATGAGAAAAACGCTTGACCCGTCCGAACTCTTCTAACAAGCAGCACACGGCGATAACACCACGTTCAGCCGCGCCCGAGTGTATGAGAAACGCGCTCAGCGTGTCATAGCTGTGCGAAGACCGACAACGAACTGCCTCACCCTTCACGTCGCGCAGAAAAGCAAGCGCGCGTCTTCTGAATTCTTCGAATACGAGCAGGCGACAATGCCACGTACTGTACAATAATCCACCAGTCTCCCGGATACGCGTTTGGATCGTCTGAGCGGCAAGTTCCTGCCATATCGGACCGCACACAATCAAACGGCCAAGAACATACCAGAAACGCGCCAGTCGCGTCTGCGCACGGCGAACAGCGAACGCCAACTGGCGAGCAGCCCACTCGACGCACCCGAGCCCAACGTTGCCCGAGCCAGTGGTTGAGAAAATTTGGAAGCGATCGTAGCGCCGTCTGCAATCCGCAGGCAATCGGACTTACAAAGAAAATCTATATTTAATATTCAGCAGTTGCGATGATTGCAGTAGAAGTAATGGAATTTTACATTTCGTCTAAAACTGCGCGGTATAATAGTGGCAATTTGAGGCAGTTGAGCAAGTAAAAGTTCATTGCCCAAATGGTTTTGCTGGCTCCAGCGACTAGCGTCTGTTTGCCAGTCGCACCGAAGCGAACGACAAATAATGCAACATGGCTGCTCGCATTCGGCAGCCTCTCTAGCCTATCAACAGCGGGTGCGGGGCGCAGGTGGGGGGGGGGGGGTTCTCAGAGGGTTCTAGAGAGCTTTCTAGAGAGTTTTCATTACCTGTGTTTTCTTGAACTTCACTTCGAGCTTTTTCTCCGTGTAGTGAGAGTTTTGTAGAGCGGTGTAGTTGCGTTATCACTGGAAGAGAACAGCAGACATTGATGATTCAGAAAAACATTTATTAAAGCAACATTTCCAAGGTACGAATATATATACAGGGTGAACGCAGATTTTTTAAATAAAAATTCTATCACAGTAAGGCACCTGTCGTTTTCAAACTCGAGCTGCACTTCGAGGCGGAAATACACTGCCGCATTTAAAGTGACATTGTTGCGACCATGGAGTAAGATAAGAGAGGAGCGCCGACTCCGCCGCCGCCCCACGCATTCACTCCCCAGGTAGCACAAAAGAGATAAAATCCGTCTTATTAGGGGATATATCGTCTAAACTGACTCCAGGCTAAATAGAAGTCAACTTGAGGACGAATTCTATCCAGACGGAATATCCTGCTGTAAGACAGACTTTTGAAAACCTTTACAAGCGTCTTCTTCTTTATCATTTGTGTTGTTCACAAATGTATTTCCTTAGCCGTCTGCAATACGGATAGAAGAAGCCACCTTAAGTAAGAACATAAGGTGAATCTAAAATCCCGCTTGAAGTTGGATTTTGTAAGACCGTTGTTCTTGCGCGATCGTTGTCAAATTGTGGCGGGAAATTTTGGCGGGAGATACCTCCTTTTTTTTTTTTTTTTTACTTCTGGCGAAAAAAGCGCGCGAAAAGGCAGCCCCCAGTAGTTGGCGCGCACAGAAGAGCACTTCTGTCAGTGACGCTCTTGCGTTGATGTATCATGAAGACAGCTAGAAAGAAAAAGTGTTATGCTGACCTTTCAGACCGCCAGAAGCGCCGGAGAGTCAATGAAATGTTGTCAACTTCTGCAGGTATCGATGCCGACGATACCACCCAGGATGTCTCAAGGTATGTTGAAGTTAAGAGATTGTGCACATATGAGCAGTCGGAGGACAGTTGCTGCGAAAGTGACTTCGCCTGCACTGATGACGAAAGCGGAAGACGTACTGCTATCGCCGAATTACCAAATGAGCAGAATCAACTGGATAATGTAAACTTGTTTGTCTTGACCAGTGAACATACAAACGCGCATAGGATAAGCAATATTTGCTCAAGAGAAAATACGGACCGAAACAACTCTCCGCTGAGAGCTGAGATAGAAAATTCCAGTTCTTTGTCCGATGACACGTCCTACGCAGAAAGCCAAGCAGGAGCTCATATTGGGCGTAACTGCGTGGAGTTTCAAGCATGGCTTGAAGCATGGGTCACAACTCACCGCATTCCTCACGTCGCAGTTTCTCAGCTTCTACGAAAACTTAACAGCACATTCGACACGGATCTGCCAATCGATGCCAGGACGTTGTTGGGCACTCCCAGATTCACTTCGACGCGATCCGTTCCTCCTGGGGAATATGCGCATTTTTCTTTGGAGAAACATTTGGAGCGTGTGATCCTAAACTCAAATGAAGCAGTTCAGTCGACAACACTGCATTTATTTTTCTACATAGACGGTGTAAGATTGGGAAACAGCACCGCTGACCAATTTTGGCCGATTATTGGAAGATGTGAGGAGCTCAGTCCTCAATTAATGTTCGTAATTGGTTGTTATCAAGGCAAAGGAAAGCCGCATTCGGTGGACGATTTCTTATCCGAGTTCGTAGAGGAGCTCAGCTTGCTTTTACAAAGGGGCATCACTGTGCAAGGTAGCCATTATGATGTCTCCTGCAAAGCTTTCATTTGTGATGCTCCTGCGAGGGCATTTCTCTTGGGTACAAAGTATCATGGCGGTTACTACGGCTGCACCAAATGCAAACAGAAAGGCCATTATTGCAGAGGCAAAGTAGTGTTTCCAGAAACAAATGCTCCCCTCCGTTCGGACTTGGACTTCGCTGAGAAGTCATGTCCAGAGCACCACGTCAGCAACACGCCATTATCAGCCCTGCCTTTTGGCCTCGTATCAGGATTTCCGTACGAATACATGCACTTGGTCTGCTTAGGAGTACAAAAGAAACTAATTCAGCTATGGAAAGGCGAAAGGCGGTCGACCTTCAGGCTTCGCCATGACCAAATATCGGAACTTTCAACAAAGCTAACATCAGTTGGCTCGTACGTGTGCCGCGAGTTCGCACGCAGACCACAGTCACTCCAAGATCTTGGCGCTTGGAAGGCGACCGAGTACCGCCAGTTTCTTCTCTATAGTGGTCCGGCACTTCTGCAAGGCTACCTAGACAGAAAAAGGTACGAACACTTTTTGGTGCTTCATGTTGCCATCACCATTCTCGCGCATCCACAGCTGTGCTCCGAACTAAATGACTATGCACGAAGGCTGCTGACATTTTTTGTTCATACTTCCATCGACATCTACGGCATTGAGAATGTCACGTACAACGTACACGGCCTTGTGCACCTGGCTGATGACGTCCGTTTGTTTGGCCCTCTAGACGCTTTCAGTGCATTTGCAGCAGAGAGCTTTATGGGAAAGTTGAAGGCTCTTGTTCGCCCGGGTAGGCTGCAGTTGCAGCAGCTGCACAGGCGCCTGTACGAAGCAAGACAAGCTGCAGACGACAATGCCTCGTGTCCTGACACCCCACAGGAAAATCAGCGCTTGCGCTCAGAGCATAGGGGAGTTTGCCTGCCCGAAAACTGTTGTGGACCGCAGTACTGCGTGGCACGTGTGAATGGTACGTTTCTGAAAGCAGATATTGCCAACAGTTGCTGTCTGCTCAAAGATGGCAATGTCATCGTAGCAGAAAGCTTTGCATTTGACAGTGAGAACATGCCAGTAGTGGTCGGCCGCAGCTATGCACGAAGAAAACCACTATATAACTATCCAATCTGCTCATTATTTCTAGATGTTCAGAAAGTTTCAGTGCTGTCGCAGAACCTTCGCTCATGGAAGTTGGACGACATAAAAACGAAATGTTTTCGAGTCCCTACTGGTCATGATGAATTTGCGGTCTTTCCCCTTATTCATGCCGCAGTGATGTAATGCGGCAGTGCTAACAATAACGATGGGGCACACCTCGACAACAATCAGTCCGCAATTAAGTAACTAAAGTGAACAAGTTGCCTAGCAATCTGCGATGATGATCGATGTGAAATGCAAGACAAAAGTTATGCGTTTACAAAGGTTTTAGGTCACTTCAAGATTTTTGAATTCCCGTGACTTGTCTAATCACGTTTATGCACACTTTCATTTAGTCGAACTTTGTGGGACAATCAACAATAAGGTTGTGTCAACAGTTACTGTTTGTGGTGAATCAGCAGCGATCGACCTGTGGCAATCATCATTTTTGTTTTCTACGTACGTCTTCAAGATCTTCTCATGCTCGATGTTTATTTGTTTGCAAAGGATCATGGTTGCGCCAGCGTGCCCAAGGTAAGCAAAATTTTTTTCTTCAGTACACGGGGCCAGATATATATATATATATATATATATATATATATATATATATATATATATATATATATATATATATATATATATATATATATATATATATATAATGTGTGTGTGTGTGTGTGTGAGGAGCTTTTTTTCCAAAATGGGCCAAATGCAAAACCGAAACTAGCTAAATGAGGCTGTGTTGGCACATAGATACTTTCAACTTTGCTCTAAAACAGTTATAACAAATTACTACTTATTATTATTAATTTATTAGGAATGCTTTTAAAGGAAAGTTTAAAGTATGTATGGGTCAATAGAGCCTTGAGCTAGTTTCAGTTTTAGATCTGGCACACTTAAAGGCCAACTCCGGCGATTTTTTGGCCATGTCAAAGTAATGGTGCTTTTATGTTCCTAAGACGCTCCTGTTACGGGCCCGATAGCAGAAATACTCGGCAAGTTGGAGAATAATTTTAAATAAGCAAAAAAGCGCAACACCGAAACCGAAACCCAACCGAGTGTACTGTCTACGTATGACGTAGACGTTGTTACGAACGAACCGGAAGTCGTGCAAGGCATGCCGGTGACGCCGGCGCGGAGTATGAAAACTGTGACAGCCGGGACGACCAGCGAAGCGCCGGCCAAACCAACGCTGTCTGTCGCCTTGTGCACAGCAGATGCTCGCTGTAGCGCCCGAAGCGCCGAAGTTAGCGGTGCCCTCGGCTGCGTCACTTCCGCCGCCTTACCAATACTGACGTCACAGACACAATGTTGCCAGTAATTGCGGGAATCCAGGAGGGCGTTTGCAGACAATCTTTAAAATTCATTTGCAAACAATCTGCGCATGTCTCAAGCCTGTAATTTGGCATAAATGACGGAAACGTGCAAAGGAACGTGCCCAGCGAATTTCATTGAGATCCATCGACCTCGAAAAATCACCGGAGTTGGCCTTTAAAAAAAAAAAGCCTCCTCATATATAAATAGGGAAAGTGTGTGAAACAAAACTGTGCATCTCTTTCCGCGTGGTGCGTGCAAGTCTGTACCATTTATTTCATTATGAACCAACTTACTCAGACGGAAGCTTTTGCGTACACGGGAGAAAAAGAAAAGAAAAAGGTGCAGCAGCGTTTCTTCTGAGATAAAACCGCTATGTTAAATAAAAAAAAAACATTTCAATTCTCTTTTATCCCAACGATGGCTAGCACGGCCTAAAGCCCGTTCACCATGCGGAGTCATATTCGATCACCAGTCTTGGGTCACTGGGAAAATGCGACCACATGATGCCTAAACGTACGAGTCTCCGTACCACCACTCAGGCACACAGGAACTCTCTAGTGCACTTCAGTATGAAACGTTTACCACCAACAAAGGTGACATACGAGAGCCACGGTTGCTGGATCCAGCGGCCGTGCCTGAGTAGAGTTACTGTAGCATATACAGTGACTCTATGCCTGAGTAGCTTGCAGCGCTGTAATTTCTGCAGCGGTCGGCTGACAAAACTCCGGAGTGCAGCGCGCGCATGCGCGAGCTGACTATTGTCCAGGGTTACCAGATTGGGCTATTAATAGCCAAATTGGGCTACTTTTTGTTCGAGTTGGCGTCAAATTTTTGTCTTTGGCTATGTGGCTATATTTGGGCTACATTGCTATCGACTAGGCAAGAATTCCAAAAAGCTACAAAATGTAGATAATTTAGTATCGGGGACCCCATAGAGTTAATATTAACTCTATGGGGGACCCCTAAC
Source organism: Rhipicephalus sanguineus (assembly GCF_013339695.2). Taxonomy (NCBI): domain Eukaryota; kingdom Metazoa; phylum Arthropoda; class Arachnida; order Ixodida; family Ixodidae; genus Rhipicephalus; species Rhipicephalus sanguineus. The sequence goes on from NW_023614276.1 coordinate 39,944, forward strand.
GGCTTACGCACGTGCGCTTTTGCGTTCGTTTCTACCTCCAGCTTTACAAGTGCCGGGGACCCCCAGCAGCTGCACCCACGTGCGTACGCGAGCGTCTGGGGGTTCCCGAAGTCAACGAAGGCCCCTTGGCCGCCACCATAAGCCCCTTTGGGCTGTTGTTAACATGCGTGACCCCCCAGAAATGCAGTACCACTCGTCAGCTTTTGTACTCCCATGCAGAAGCCAAGAAAGGTGGTGATCGTTCTCTCTGTTAAAAAGCTCTCTACAAAGAACGCCAAGGCGCATGCCGCATGCCGCTAATGCGCATGCCGCTAATAGGTCCCGCCATCAAAACATTCCAGTGTGTTGAACGATCCCTGCACCTGGAGACGTAGCCCAAGAAAGGGCTTCACGTGTCGTCAGTTTGAAACCGTGTTGATGGCTCACGTTTTCTCTAGACTTTCGTGACTTCTACTATCGTAAAATGCTGAGCAAACACCCCCCCCCCTCCCTTGCCCCCGCCACACATTGAAAGATAATAAAAAGAGATGTGGAGGGGGCCCTCTTGCTCAGTCCCAGACCAAAATCCAAGATAGCTGCGGAAGTGCCTCTAAGTAGAATGCACACTTGTGTTTCTTATGAAATGCTTTGTTGAATACGCGTGCATTTACAGTTTTTACTGAATCGGAGGGTGTCCGTCTGACATTTCACGTGTTATGACAAGAGTGGAAAGACGTTCTTCAAGTACCCCAACAATTTTCGACACCCTGGAATGCGACCCCCATTTGTATGTTGTAAGCGGCAATAAACTTTTTTCTAGATTTTGCAGCCATCGCTCAATTATTGTGCATTGAATAGCAAAAAAAAAATATTACGCAATACAACGGATTCACGCATACATTTGCTGATTTTGGCTATTTTTGGGATACTTGAAATTTTCGCGTTGGGCTATGTTTGGGCTACCTCGAAGTCCGATTTGGCGGTTTGAAGCTCGCACCATCTGGTAACCCTGCTATTGTCTTGCTCAGTCTTGCTGCTGTCACCGCTGCCGCTTGTATTGAGAACTCTTTGTTGTTTTTTTGTGTCGAATGACGGCGTAGTTGCATCGCGGTGAGTATTTGAAATTGTATTTCTCCGCTGCAATGTTCACTTGTCCAAGTCGGCTGTTGTATTTGTGGAGGATGTTTCCGTGAATCGGCAGGCTTTCTTCGTCTTCTCACTCGCGTGGGTAGTCGCCGCTAAACTTTCCTGCGTCCTCGTCACGCCGCTTAGTTTTTGGCGGGATACTCCGCGATTTTGAAGCGATGCACCGGGATTTCGTTTTATTTGCGTGTTTGCTTTTTCTCACTGTAACTTTTAATGTTTTTATGTAAAGATCTCTTGAAATTGCCACGGCTAAAAACGCCCGCATTGTTAGTTTGTGTCTCGTGTTCTTGCGCCGTTTTTAACCATGAACCCACACCAACTTGCCCAACTATCACTTGTACTGAAATTGCCATGTTGTAACGTTCCTTTCGAATAGAGTATACATTTTCTGGAAATGTTCCTGTCGCAGCTCCGTGTTTCTCTCACCACGCGGCAGCTTTTACTGTTATTCTAGTACATTGTGCTGAAGTTGCAGCAGCTTGTTGGTGTGGGCGTTATTTGACATGTCAACTTGCTGAGACGAGTGATTTGCTTGTGTAGACTAATTGAGTAAGTGCTAGCGCTAGCTAACATGCTGAGCTTGTTGGTGCCTTGAGCCGTGTCAGCGGCGATTGTAATATAGCCATAGGCGTGAGCACGGTGGGGGGGGGGGGGGGGGGGAGGGGGCGCAAAACTAGCCCCGTACATTGACATGATTCGCAACTTCCAGGTACCGTGGCGCCGCCGAGCGGTGGCCGCCGGAAGCTCTGTTGAGATTATTGAAATTGTAATTGAAATGTTGGACCCGCTTGAGTCGGCGAATGTTGCCACTTGTTTTGTCTCGTTTGGGGTCGTTTTGCGACGGTGTGCACGGTCTCGATACGTGACACTTTCGGTTCCTCACTGTGAACGGAAAATAAAAGAAAAAGGCAACTGATTTTACTGCGGGCCTCGGTGCTCACAGCGTACAGCGGGAGGCAAAGCAAAATCTTCCCCTTCAGATTAGCACCTCGAAAAGCCGTGAGTGGTTAAGCGGGTGAAGCTTCGCAAGCAAATAACTAAGGCCCATTTTGTGTCCCATTTTGTGTCCGAGTATATACCTACTACTACTACCTATATCAACTTTCTCGCGCTTCGTTCCTCCGCTCGACACAGTCGCTGTGCAGACAGTACCAGAACTGATAAGGAATGCGTTCCGCCTCTAGAATATAATGAAAAGTCCGCTTTCAAAGCGTCCATTGCACCATTCCACGTCTGAAGTGGCTGTGAAGTGCCTCCGTGACCTTCACATCTCCAGCTCTTTTTGTTCTGTATTGCTTGCTGATGGCGCTGTTTTTTCGTCCCTGTCCCGTACGATGTTACTTATTGCACTTCTCATAAACACCGAAAGCGTAGGATGATAACAGAAACGTCCCTTACTTAAACGTGAAAATTGCGTCTCGCGCCGGTTTCATTCGCTGCTTGTCGACCCATTGTGGCATTCCGCTGGTTTTTTTTTTCTCTTTTTTACCAAGAAAGCGCAATAAAATCGTATTTCCGATAATCGCACATGCCTCAAGTGGTTCTTGTGCTTCGGTCTCGAAGGGCAACACATTTTTTTTTTTTCGTTTACTTACATTACTTCGTGCTTTGAAGGGAGCTGAGCTAGCTACGCGGCAGAATGCAATGCAAGCAAAAATGAGATAAGCATGTCTCCGAGAATGTCTCTGATATTACTGAGACATCTTTACTGAGTCTCCTACTACCATATCGTGCTAACAACACAGCGGGGGTTGCAACGCGCGATTAAGCGCTGCAAGCAACGCGACTAGTGTGTTTGCTTTATTTACAATTATGTGCATATTATCTTCCTAATGAGGTTCCAATCACGTACCAGACATTTGTTTACTTATTATAATATGTCACCGCAACCATGCTTTCACTAAAACATAAATCGGAGTGCAGCCGAAGCGCAACGAACTGAACTCTTCGCCAAACATGTACGTTCCTAAATCGTCCGCAGCGGGCCGATAATCTCAACGACCGCCATGTTGGATGTACAGTCGCGCCACCTATAGGCCGTGAAAGTTGCGAATAGTGAGGGGGCGCCGTGCCGAACCTTCGCCCCCCCCCCCCCCCCCCCCCCCCCCCCCCCCCTCTGAAGGGGAACCCTGCGCACGCTTATGAATAGAGCTCCGCGTTTTCTTAATAATAATAAAAAAAATCCGCCGTCAAACCCCCGCCGGTAAAGTTTTGGCCTATTCAGATTTATTCAATAAACTCCTATTTTCGAAATGGCATTTTCAAAGCTGAGAATTGCCAATCTTTTGAAAGGAGCACACCTCTATGAGTGGCAGTAACCTCGTAAAGTATGCTTGTGTCTATTACAACAAGTTTTGTATTTGTGCTTGTGTGTATACGTGTTTTTGCGATCAAGCCTTCCATACATCTAAAATACATTTTCTGGGTTCACACAAAATTGTGGTCGCATCTCATATCATATAAGATTTTCGAGTATTTAGAATAATGATAAATAAAAAAATAGGCTGTGAACATGCTGCTGCCATTTTGTGGTCACATCTCATTTCATATAAGATTTCTGAGTATTGAGAATAATAATAAATAAAAAATAGGCCGTGGACATGCTGCTGCCGTTGGCAACAACATATTCTTGTAAGAAGGCATTCTCAACTTTAGCCAATCTGAGAAGTACGTGGAGGAATCGACTGAATCACTGCAGCTGACATGCGGCTTACCATGAGTGTGACTGAGCCTCTCATAGCTTTGTTGGCACAAGAAAAACGAGTTCAGCCTCATTTCAAAGAACAAGTTTATATATATCTGTTTTTGAATTTCTTGCACGTGAATGTGGCATGAACAGACAGAAAAATGATTGCATGAAAATGTGAATGGGGGAAGGGGGAGTTCCTTGGTGCTTGGCAGGGCTCCCTGAGACCAACGTGCTTGAGAGAACCCGTAGTATACATCATGAACAATCTGTACTCAGCGTAACTTGAAAAATATCTGTGCTACGTCTACTCTTCTAGTCAACGAAGGTTTGACATTTGTTGGCATTTTTGAATAGTAGTATGTTTGCATGCATCATAAAAATTTTATAGGAACCACATTATCAACCGTCATGAAACAACAGGTTGCAGAGTATTCACAGATTGAAATGCGATAGCTTGAGTGGTGTAACATGATGCATTGATGCTGGTGGAAGAAAGGTGCAGTTTTGTGCTGTACAGTAAAGGTACGAGTATTTTGTGGTAGAATTACTGTTTAATTGCCATCATCAATGAGCCAGTACCTGTCATATTCATGATGTTAGCAGCACACCTATTATATTTCCTCACCACACATTGCTTTAAACATATTTAAGTGCTCTGTAGAACTGTTTTCCACGTTGGACAGGACTAATTCTTTACCAAATGTGCTAAGACCTTCTTGCTATACCACAGTGCAACACCTTCAATGAACAGACATGGATGTCACAGCGTGTACTGGCATCTAGGCACTTCCACTATTTGCGTTTCATTGTTCAGCTGCATCAACGTCTGTGGTGAATGCCTGAGCAGCCGCCTTGCTCTGTGGGGCGACATCTGCAGCAGTTGCAGGCTCTGACATGGTGTGCCCATGAGCATGTGCAGCCTAGTAGGCATGCCAACCTTCTTAGCACATTTTGTATGGTGAATGTGTTGCGTTGCAATGGTTGAATTAGAATGCCGATTGGTACGGGTTCAGGCATCCCCTGTAATTATAAGCGTGCGCAGGGTTCCCTCTTGGGGGGGTTTGTTGCAGTGCCCCCCTCCCAATCACGTCAATGTATAGGGCTGACTTTGCATCACCCTGTCGCCCCCCTCCTCCTTCCGTATGTGTCAATGTATGGGGCTGGCCCCCTCTCCCCCCTGCCTGCCCCTCCCCCTGTGCACCCACCTATGCTTGTAGTGGCTTTTCAAAATAAATAAGCAGTCTCACATGCCTTTGCCATGCTGAAAGCTTGTTTTTTTGTTTTTTGTTATTGCAGTGATATAACTGCATCTCTTGCTCAACCAGTATGAGTGAATTTGCGTTGAGAGCCACCACTTCTAAAGCAGCAGCAAGAAACACCTCTGCTAAACATGGCAAGTAATAATGTACTGCAGAAAAATTGCTATAATGATTACTAAATTGTTGGACATTTGGCTGATGTTCACCTTGTGTTGTAGTGCACAGCTCAGTCATAGGGTGCAATCTCTGCAATGGCTGGTAAACTGCATTAAAGGTAAAATGCATAAAAGTCGCGCTTGTAATATATAAGCTATACCCCATTTGATATAGCATGGTGTTACAGGCTAGGACCTATGAAATTAAGTAGTGTGCGGGAAAAAACAAACAAGTTAGATAGTCCACACATGTCATCGCTGAGCGGTACAAGGCATGCATTCAGGGAATGCGGGCCATGACAGCTATGTCATGCCTCAAGATCGCTCTGAATCTTGCCAAAGCGTGAAGCTTAAAAGCTGACCAGTGCTGGGGATCCCCAGCCCCTCATTTCTGTCGCACAGAGCCTGCTCAAAAGCATGAGCCATTGTTTGCAGTGTTGTGAAGCCAGTGCACCACCCAGGCAGAAGGTAGCTGAGAAACCTTATGTGCACAAGCTTTCGCACAATTTGAAAAAGTTGTATTCTCAGTGCCAAACAGGCTGTTTAAGTTCTGCAAAATGACTGACCCGGAGGCAAAGATGCTGCAGGTCGGTTAGCACAAAGCACAGGCATTCCTTTGCTGACAGCACAGAAGGGATGATTTAGGAAGTTCCTATAAAGTGCGAGAAAGTGTATGTTGGCCATACTGGGAGTACTGGGAGATGCATTAAGGGTGAGCTAAGGGAACATTCAAACAATTAAACTAATGTGCGTGATGGAAAGGATTTCGAACGTTTCTTAACTAGTCATTGTATAACTTGCCAAGATTGCAATCCCGACTTAATGTTTAAGCAAAGCAAAACATGGATCAGCCGTGAAATTATTGAAGCAGAATGCACTACCTATATGGGGGAGGGTTGTGTAAGCGTGGATTTCCTTTGACTTGCTGATAATGAGATGGCATATCTATGCATGTGCAGTGGATGTCGTCTGTGTCAGACAGTATAAATATACCAGCAATTTTCCAGTATAGGTTGTTGAAAGTTCAGCACTCGTCATCGTCGCTTGTGTTCCTTCCGTTAGTTGTCTGTTGTCGTTTGTTAGCTCTCATTATTATTATGCCGAACAAAGAAAGCGAACCCTTAAATTTACACTTTCCTCCCATCAGTTATATATTTGTGCACTGTGTAGTGTGTCAGGATTATGTACCAACAAGCCCAACTTGCCAACTACATGGGCCCTGGTTTGAATGGCAGACTCTCTCTTAGTGTTCATAAAATTAATGAGTGCTATTTCTTGTGGTTGCTTGCATTACAGTCAGCTTACCAATATCACTCTAAATGTAAATGATGAATTAGTACGTTAGGAAAAAATTTGTTAGCACTCTGAAGAGTCAGAATTTTTTTCAGCATATATGTGGTGTATCTTAAGATGAACATCATGTAGTGTGAAGCTATCGTGCTTTACAAAATGCAAGATTGCTAGAGTCATTTTGTGAGGTATTTTCACACTTCGTTACTTGTACTTTGTGGCAGTGCGAATAGACACTCCAGTTCAGCAGCCACAATATCGAGAACTATGTGGACTGTCATCTTCAGGGAGCGTGCCCCAGTCGCCTCGTAGATGTCAACAATGAGTGGCTTGCACTGCCTTGAAAAACTTTACAAACTTTACAGTAGATACAGTAAAAGCTCGTTAATTCGACTCTCGTTAATTCGGAAAATCGGTTAATTCGGACACGTCATCTGGTCCCTGTAAATATATGCATCACTCTGAGACTGGGCGCTCGTTATTTCGGACAGATTTGACCGCAAATCGGATAATTCGGCGACTTTCGGGCCGCTGGCGAGGCTCGAAAACGAAAAAAGAACTATTCGGAACAAAAGTGAAGCTCAAACGCAGCATCGCCATGGACATCAATTATCGGCTTGGCTTGACTTGAGACTGATTGAACGCCTTTTCTTCGCGCGTGATAGCGTGTGGGTTTGGCGCGGTGTCATTTTTGTTGCTTTGCCGGCTTTGCTCCCGTTGGTGTGCTGCATCGTTGAACGCCGTTTATCGAGGAACAATTCAGTACGGCTCCTTTAGCTTGATCGTTGCTGGTGCTTTTGTGCTGACTTCTCGTGTGAACACACTCTCCGCCGATGGCAACGCCGGCGAAGCGGCCCAAGTACGAGGCCAAGGACTTCACCACCAAAGTAGAAATTTGGCGTGCCCTAAAAAATGGGCTCTCCCGGCAAGAAGAAGCTCCTGTGCCATGACGTCGGCAAACGATACGACGTGAGTCTCCTGAGCGCAGTTAGCATTCTTTGCGTATGTGTGGCAGAGCACGCCTGCGCACGCCATTGCCAACTGTTTCAGGAACAGTGGCTTTGTTGTACCCGACTCCAGCGATGCCGCAGTGGCCGAAGTGTCGCCGAACGACGGTGCCGATGACTGGCAGGATTTCGGAAGTGTTATGCCTGATGCAGTGACACTCGACGATTATATCGGCATTGATGGCGTTGCCACTGCCGGCTCTCTGACTGATGAGCAAATCGTCAAGGAAGTGATGCATGGCGACGAATCCGAGAACGAAGAGCCTGAAGAGGAGCAGCCACACTATGAGCCACACAGGCCCCCTCGTACTGTGAAGGAAGCCGTGGAGGCCCTCGTCGTCCTTAAAGAATTTTGCTTTGGCACTGCAGACAGCATGCTAGCTGCTGAGCACCTTGAAGGGCTCAGAAAAATTGTGTCCGCGCGAATTTCTGCTCGAAAACAGAGGCGCATCCGCGATTACCTGTAAAGTAAAGGTATGTTGAAAAAGCTCTTGCATTTATTGTGTTTATTTCGACCATTCGATAATTCGGACATTCGGTTAATTCGGACATTTTTTCCGGTCCCTAGAAATCCGAATTAACGAGCTTTTACTGTATCGTCAAATACATGCGACGAGGTGATGCAAGTTCCAGCTGAAGTGGGAGACACTATCTTCTTTTAGTTGGATGTTCGGATCATGCAAAATCTGCTGTAAACAAAGAGGAATCTTGGAAGTACTATGGTGCTTGTGATGCTGAAGTTTTAAGCATGCTTAAGTCTTGCCTGTTAAAAAAAAGCAACGAAATACCTATCTATTGGTGTTCACAGTATATTCTATTGCATTTGAGCAGCATTGTGCGCATTTGTCGCATGTATAGCACCGTATTATGCTCCCAAGTTCTGGCATTATTGCGCGCTATCTATGAAATGAAATGTAGACGAAGCTTGTTAATCTGTTTAGTCAAGATGAACTACTAGAATTTAAAAGCAGTTGTAAATGCACAGCTCGCCCAGTCAGCATGGTAATTGAATTAGTTATCATTTAGGCATCTATGGTGGTGACTGCCTTTCTTATTTTGTTTTTAGGTTTCACAATAGTCCGCTTCGCCGAAACTAATGATGTGGAAGCAGTCCCTTCGTCATGGGTGTGCGGCCATACGTGCTTGTGGCCAGTGGCCTACACCCCTGCCCGCCTCACAAAGGCTATATCGCATTGTGAACTCCCTAGTGCCTCATTTTCGAAGCACCGGGTGGTCGTCATAGCTACAGCAAGTAAGCTTTTTTCTGAGGTCATCAGCACTTCTGTAAATCATTAATGTGCAGCGCTCACAAAATAAGACTCCAAATGTCTGGCCACTAGTACATGTCATGCCACTGGTGGGTGCATGTTGACACGCAAATGATTGCATTGTGGTACGTAGCAAGAAAGAGCATTTTCAGGGCTTGAATAAATGTGGTGCCAGCAGGCGAAGCTTTCGAGCACTTTTGTATCCCAACTGAAACAGGTTTGATAAAGATCTGCAAACTTCATTCATCATCTTGTACTTCTTTAAAGTGGCACTAAAAAGCAAGAAGATTTTTCTCATATTCGTAGATTACTTTTTTGCAATATCAAATGCACCACTTTTGTCACAACAAGAAGTTTTGTAACTCAGAAAACATATAAACAGAAAGTTCAAAAGGGATTTCACCACTCTTCGCACACCAATCGCCATTATGTGACAGATTTTTATACCATAGTCCCTGTGTGGGTCTGCACATCTCTTTGTCGACAAAAAATGAATTTTGTAGTATTTTATGCGAGCTTGAAGTTTTATGTTAGTCTTGCCATCCATGACATCTCAGAGGTGCAAGCTTCAGTACGAAACTCTAAAGTTGAAGTAACTTTTATTTCCCAGTGTAGTATGTTGGTAAAATTTACGGCAGTATATTTCTGAAAACGTATTTCATCAGTCTAAGCCTATTCAGACTTTTCCTTTAGTGTCCCTTTGCACAATTGTGATGTTCATTCTATAGATGCACGCATATATTGGCATGCTTGGTCATTCATTACTTTGGCTGCTGCGGGAGGTCGTGACATGTCTGCGCATGCTATCTATTGCATTGAAAAGCCGCGTATTCTCAGGAAAAAAAGAAAAAGAGGGAAAGTGCTCAAGGTCACGAGGCATGCGTGTACAGATTTTCTTTTCATCCCTCCCTGGTGAGCTTCCAGCACTTTCGTCAGGAGGAGAGAAAAGAGAATGCAATTGCAATGTGTGACAAAGTTTTGCAACTCGGCTCGTATGGGACGGATTCTGAAAATTATTGCAGCGGTGAATTCATGAGGTAATAAGTTTCTCGATTGAATCCATTTCATGACTACTTGAAAAAGTGTTGCCACGGCACCTTTTAAACTATGGACAAGGTCACTGGGTACCAGAAAAAGTAATTCTGCTCCAAAGGCATGTTCACCTTTGCACAATGCAATGGCATGCTTCTATAGGAGCCCAAGGGAGGCATGGCTTGTACTAGTGGCCATGCACTGGTATGGTATCATTGCGTTGCAGTCCGTGAGTACTGCTGAGTGCTCATTTAATGATGGTCGTACTCAACCTCCATGGTGTCCACTGTCTTTTTGTGGCACTCGTGAGTGATATGGGCATCAGTCATCATTGCAGTACATAGTTCAGCATGTCACATCCACGCATCATGCAGCGCTTTGCAGTCGCACGTAGAAACGCCAGCAGCCATGCACTCAGTATATTGCCTATCAATTGTTGACCCATCTGCATGTTTTTGAACATTACATTGTGCGACTAAAGCTGTGGCTTCTGTGCTGTATCTTTGTTTACAAGGGCAGCAAGTTTACAGAAGCATGTTCACTCACTACCCAGCAACAGTCTTGAACAGTTTTGGCAAGCCCATTTGTGGCATTGGGAAACATTGCATCTTCAGGCATGCACTAAACTTTTATGCAGCATGTAAAGACCAGCATAAGCAAGTGAGGCATAAGATGAGCGGCTGCTGCTCACATCAGTTTTATGGAAATCTGTCACAAGAAGTCATTAACTACTATACTCTGTGCTTAAATTGACACTATTTTATGCTACTTTAGTGTATACAACAGTAGGTGTGCATGTCGGACTAGCTCAACAGTGTCGCAGCAAAACATGCCTTGCAACTTCATGTGCAGGTACATACCTGCATGCAAGAGCAAAGGCACGGGAGGCAGAAGATACGGACAACGTGCCTGCTACAGATACTGAAATGGGCAGAGGCAAACGTCGCCGCCGAAATGGCCATGAAATGCCAGACGAACCAGATCTAAGGTTGCTATCATTTCAGTGATGTGCATATGAGTATGCAGGTATTAAATATAATGAATTGCAAGATGCGAAATCAAAGCCTCTTTGCATAAAGATTTACAGGGAATATCCTGGATATGTAAAAAACTATGCTAGTTGCGAGAGGGCTCTTAAAGGTAGGGACATGTTAAAATGTAGCAAATCTCTATGGCAAACTCTCTCCTAGGTGTTGCATTTTGTTATAAGTATTCCCTACGCTGTGAAAGACAGTGTATGAGTGAGCTTGTCTTTCCAATTCGACAAGTTTCTCAAGCTGGTGATTTTGTTCATAATTTTGTCCATGTTAAGTTCAATTTTCCTTAACAGGAAGATTTTGTCCAGCTATCGTTGAGTTTTTGTGGCTAGCAGGCATGAAATAAATCTGCTTGTCCAATATATAAAAATTTAGTTGTGTGCAGTTACATGTTAATGGTGCTGCGGTTTCTAGCTAATGAACCTCTTGCATTTCACCTTCATTGAAATAAGACTTTCACTGTGGAAACCGAATTCATGTCTCTTGCAAGGTGTATGATGTTTAGGTTTGTGCAGACCTGTTTGAGAAACACATGTAACGTAACATACAAATAATTAGGTCGGATATATGTGCTTGATCAAGGAGAATTAGGTTACCTAGCTTGTACTTTTGGGAATAACTTGCCACTTTTTTGGAGAGATTACGTGGGAAACTAGTGTAGTCCTCATTAAATTAGATTTTATAAATGGGGTAATAAAAACCTATTATTACACAAAGCAGCCTCGTAAAAGTCCCATGTGTATGTGCTGCATTTGCCCATATAGGAGCTCCCCATCTCCATCCAGCAGCACGGAGTTGGAACCAGGCCTTCATGCAAGTGCACTTGGGACACCACCACGTTTCGTCAGCGATGATAGGTAGGGTAGTTGTTTAGAAATCGTTATTGTGGTAATTTAAAGGCGCATGAATACCCCATTCTGGCCTAATGAGTTCTATATTTGCAGCCTAATGCCCATTAAAGGCCTAATTATAGTTGGACATGTTCAACGCATCAGGTCGTGTGAGCAGAGGTTGGATACGCTTGGTATATGTAGCTAGCGACGGCGGCCAATTCCTCACTTTAGAGACCAGCGCGCTCACCATGCCGCAGCGAGCAGCTTCGGAGTGGCGCATGCGCACTGTCTTCATTTAACATGTCTGCGGCTCCGCGTTTTTCGGTTGAACATACACCATTTCTCTTTCTTTGCTGCTCAACCAATGCCTTGGTTGATAAGCGTGCATTTTCTCGCTCTGTGCACTGTTTGGCTTAACATCGGAAGCATCTTTCCTTACAAGCATTGCTTTAAATGCTCTAGGACCCAGAAAATAGCAACAGAGATTGCATTGGAAACAAAAGCGAAACATCTATGTACATACGAGAGTGCATTCCGAAGGCTTCCCAGGCGTTTTCTTTTCTCTCCTAGTCGCAGCAGTTCGCACTGTTGCTGGTCTACACGCACATGTCATCTGTAATTCCTTCGAGTTGACACAGAATAATTGTGGTCGTTAATCAGCGTTGAGTAAACCACAGCCGCACTTTTCAAACGCGCCCCATGCACTGCCATTTTGCCACTGCCGCACTCGGTGCATTGTGGTCTAATGTCAGCGCGTGAAATAGGAACACGCTTTATCTCTGCGGCGGCAGCGACAAGCACGCCAAACTCTGCCGGGAGCGGCTACACTGTGACGCCACACTATATGTTCTTTACTTTTCGCCCGCGTAGCTTAACCATGTCGCATGTACGCGCTACGCTGGACTATATCTAGCCCTTAAACAAATCCTTAAACGCTGTACTGATAATTTTTCACTTTTACAAGCTGTAAGTACTTCCTGCATGCCGTGTGGATATATAATTGAGGCTTATGCATGTTTCTCTAGGGAATTCTGAACACACCGTTGCGGTTGGAAATTCATTCTTGGAAGCTGAGCATTGTAGCTCATGCACTGTTTTCCATAACTAGGAATAGTACAACTTTTCACACTGTTTTTGGCATAATGCTTCCTCAAAGACATTCTCACTGCATCACAGTAGTCAATAATTGGACAAATCCCGAGTTTGTTGTAATGGTGATTGACTGTATATTTATCCAAATACATTTGCAAGATTTAGAAGCTCTGAAACCTTTATTCAGATATGATCATGGTGGCCGCCAGCCTGCATCACATATGTGCGCATTACCATTTTTCTTGGCAGTGTCTGGTATGTCATTTTTATTCTAGTTGAGCACATTCAATAGGCAGCCACTATGCTGGAGATCAAATGCGGTTAATTGATCCACGGATGTGTGTTATGTTTTTTTTTCACCATGAACAAGGCTTCTAAAATAGTAATCTTTTCAGCCCCAGAGCCCACAAGATCACACCTGTACCTCTTCTGAAGCAGAGTAAGTGTTTTTAGTTGCTGAGTTCTTCATATCTAAAGTAGTCATTGTGCCTGCATTGTTACTGATTGATGACATGTTTGCGAAATCTAGAAGCTCTAAAAACTTTTTCGGATGTGAACAGGGAGGCTGCCAGTCTGTATTAATGTATGTGCTCATCACCATTTTCTTAGCAGTGTCTGGTGTTTCATTTTTGTTCTAATTAAGCATACTTCACAGGCACTTGCAATCCTGGGAAGCGAATGCACAAATTGGTCCACCATTAATATAAGTGTTTCTTTTTTTTACCAAAGACAAGGCTTCTAAAACAGACACTTTGCAGGCACCAGAGCCAACAGAGCTCACCTGTACCTCCGTTCAAGCAGAGTAAGTGTATTAAGTTGCTTATTGTGCATGCACTGTGTATTGATCGCAGACCTGCTTGCAAGACTTAGAAGTTCTAAAACCTTTTTTCAGATATGAGCACGGAGATCGCCAGCCGGCATTCATGTAAGTGCTAGTTGCAGTTTTTTTTTTTTTTGCATCGTCTAGTATACCATTATTGTTCTAATTAAGCACATTTCAACAGGGAACCACATGCACGTCATGGATCGAGTCTGCAAATTGACGCGCCACAAATGTGAGTTATTTTTTTTTTTTCTTTTTCGAACCTAAGAGCAGGTTTCTAACACAGTGATACTTTGCAGGCATCAGAGCCAAGAAAGCATGCGAGTACCTCTTGTTCAAGCTAGGTAGGTGTTCTAAGTTGTTCAATTCCTCAAAACCAATTTAAGTAATATCATTGTGCCTGCACTGTGTATTGATCGCAGACCTGCTTGCAAGACTTAGAAGTTCTAAAACCTTTTTTCAGATATGAGCACGGAGATCGCCAGCCGGCATTCATGTAAGTGCTAGTTGCCGTTTTTTTGCATCGTCTAGCATACCATTATTGTTCTAATTAAGCACATTTCAACAGGGAACCACATGCACGTCATGGATCGAGTCTGCAAATTGACGCGCCACAAATGTGAGTTATGTTTTTTTTTCTTTTTCAAACCTAAGAGCAGGTTTCTAACACAGTGATACTTTGCAGGCAACAGAGCCAAGAAAGCATGCGAGTACCTCTTGTTGAAGCTAGGTAGGTGTTCTAAGTTGTTCAATTCCTCAAAACCAATTTAAGTAATATCATTGTGCCTGCACTGTGTATTGATCGCAGACCTGCTTGCAAGACTTAGAAGTTCTAAAACCTTTTTTCAGATATGAGCACGGAGATCGCCAGCCGGCATTCATGTAAGTGCTAGTTGCCGTTTTTTTGCATCGTCTAGCATACCATTATTGTTCTAATTAAGCACATTTCAACAGGGCGCAACATGCACGCCTTGGATCAAGTCTGCAAATTGACACACCAGTAATGTGAGTTACGGTTTTCTTTCTTTTTTTTTTCTTTTCTACCCCCTAGGAGCAGGTTTATAACACAGTGATAATTTGCAGGCATCAGAGCCAAGAAAGCATGCGAACACCTCTTGTTGAAGCTAGGTAGGTGTTCTAAGTTGTTCAATTCCTCAAAACCAATTTAAGTAATATCATTGTGCCTGCACTGTGTATTGATCACAGACCTGCTTGCAAGATTTAGAAGGTCTAAAATCCTTTTTCAGATATGAGCACGGAAACTGCCAGCCGGCATTCGTGTAAGTGCTAGTTACCATTTTTTTGCATCGTCTAGTATGCCATTATTGTTCTAATTAAGCACATTTCAACAGGGAATCACACGCACGTCGTGGATCGAGTCTGCAAATTGACGCACCAGTAATGTGAGTTACGGTTTTTCTTTTTGTAGTTTGCTGATTTTTGTTATAACTGCAATAAAATTATTGTGCCTGCAGCTTTATAGAACAGAATGGCGTAATTATGAGCAAGGCCTCGCACTAGGTTCATCAGAAAATGTTTCAAAGGGATCAACCAATTCTGCCACTTATAGTTCTCATGAATTGTTTGTAGGTTCCCAGATGTCCAGAATCGTGACAGAACGTACTGCACCTTGACTCCTTCAAAGTAAGACTTTTCTGGATGTTTGTCTGTCATGTTCGTTTTAATGATAAGACACTCATATAGCTCCATATTCAATATCTCTTCGCTTGTAGCCAAAGCACGACGTTCCCACCACTGCAAGAGAGGCCTCCTGCCTTGTGTGCTCCGCAAAGTAAGTTTCAATTCAAGAGATGCACAGGCACAAACCACTTTGCAGGATCTGTTTTAAATGAATCCAATCTAGGTTATTTATCCTCTTAAAGTTATTAGGGCTTTCAATAATGCATACTGAGATTACAGCAGCTTTAATTTAAAATTTATCATTTTCAACAAGTGCAGCTATAAATCTTAGGTCAAACATTAATCCCAAGTTTTTGGCCTCCTAGCATGTATTTATTGAATGCATACTGTAGATGAATCAAGTGTTTTAATTATGTTCTGAATGGATTTTTGGCAAGTGTTCTAGTTTGACACTCCTCTGTCTTAGGTCAAGAAAAAATTCTGAAAGAATTGGAACGAATTCGACTGCAAAATGAAACCATCATTCAAATGTTGACTGCTATAGTTCCAAGGCACACAGACCAACTGGGCAACTTTACGTTCCCGTTAAGTAGTCGGGAAGATGTTTCATCTCTTGAAGATCAACTTGCAAGTAGCATGGAGCTCAGACGAGAACTGGTGAGCATATTACTTAGTACTATAGCTGTGTGAATAGGAAAATTTTCAGTACACAGTGAATGCAAACAATAATGTTTCAGTGTGAATCGAATAATTCTTCTAATTGAGCAGTTTTGAATGTCGGCGTCCTAAAACACAAGACCAAGCACACTGCGTACCAATTTATGTTATATTTGTTTTTAATCGTAAATGGTATATTTGTATTCTGGTAATATGAATGCTTGTAATGATATAATTCTAGTGCAAATGTTAGGAAGTTTCAATATTCACACACCCTTACTTAATATAGCACCGAAATTGTCACTTTTTTACTCTCTTTAGGTTAAGCGTTTGGCAGCCATTGGTGGTGGAACGACTGGTCAGGCGGTGCGAGCTCAACTGAGATTCATTTTTGAAGACTCCCTGGCCTCTCTGTATAGTTACACTGGATGGAAAGCAAAAGAGAATTTCTCCCACCTACATCTCTGCGATATTATTAAAGGTGAGCAATTTGGTGAAAATTTTTGTTCAGGCTCCACATTTTAGAAAAGCTTCGAATGTGTCTAAGTGTATTTTTTTTTAAATAACTGTGAGTTCATATCATTTCTCGCTTACGAATTCCTCAGTGGCTGTGATTGCTGTGGGCAAATTAAATGCATCATCATTCAAAACAAAGCTATTATAAATTGAAAATTTGTTTAGTTTTCAAACCTATTGCATTTTGTAGCAAGGTGAAATGGGAAATGACCAGTGAGAAGTGCAAAATGCACTTTTATACTTTGAGCTATTCAATGAGAATGTCAAGGTAATGCTTATATAAATGCTAAATTGTTGTCTCATGTCTGTTTTTTTTATTTTATCATCGGTCAAAGAGAAACACCATCCTATCATTCAAAAACTATTTTATTACTAATTTTCATTTGTAATATGTAAAATACAAGTCTGATAAGTATATTCAGTTAGCTTGCAATTGATGGTGCAATGGTATGTTGCGCAGGCCCAATTAGCTTAGTGGGCCTGGAAAACTGGCAAAACTTGATGTGCATATCTGCATTAGTGGCATACTTGGTGTGAGTGCATGAAAATTTTAAGAAGCTTCTATAGCACAATGGTAGCCAGCATACAAAATATGCTGAGGTAGAACTCAAGGTTAAGTACCCCTGTCACACTGGAGGTGCAAATGTCATTAGGTTCGAAGATCAATCATTCGGTGCACCGAATGTCATTCGATCTGTGGTGGTGCTACACTGGAAAAACTAATGTCATTCGTTCATGATATCAATGTCGATAATCGAAAAAAAGAAGGCCGGAAAAGTTGAGGAAGGTAAATGCAGTGTGGTGGAAGAGAGAAGTTATTTATTTTAGAATGTATGTCGGGAGTCGCGTCACTAAATAAACACAGAGAGAAATGGTATTTTGTATAATATCCGGCCAAACAAGCCAGGACGACGCTTAGCCAGTAGCCACAGCCAAGAGAACACAACAAACATGGCCGACATGGCAGTGCCGCTGCACGACGACGCCAAGCTGCAGCATGTAAAGCGTTTAGTTGCTCTGTATTTGGCGTTGCGCGAAAAGCGTGTGAGCCAAAAGAAAAGAGTGGGGCGAGAAATAGATGAAGAGTGCAAACGCAGCGATGACATTCTCCAACGCATTCAAGCGAATGCGTTCTCGATCGCGGCAGTGGTCGCCACTGCATCCGCCGAGCTTACGCAGCTCTTCCACGATCCGGGCATACACTTTACTATTCCTCTTGGCTTTGCGCAAGTCACTTAAATTGTCTTCCCAAAGCTGACTGTGTCCAGTGCGCTCGTGGAGCTGATGATTCCATTGCTGCATGCACACGTGCGCACAGGCGTCTGTTTGTTTACATGGCAGCATGGCCGACAGCGCCGGGACGCGAGCCAGACGCCACTGAGGTGGAGAGTAAAAACATTTCGCAAAAGCGTTCCGTACACATGTACTCTTTAAAATAATAGATGCCTTACAAAACGCAAAATTAATAGCGTGTTAGAATGAATGCTTCCGAACTTGAGACTGCGGATTGACACATTCTAAGTAGTCTCTGGGGTGGAGAGTACACATTCGGTCCGAGTGCGACGGCAAATGTGTTTCTCGAACTCATTCGATTTTTTAAGTCACTCGATCCTAATGACATTAAATATCGCTGTGTAGCAGCCGCATAATGTCATTAGATGCGAATGTCATTCCATTCGAATGACATTAAAACGTCCAGTGTGACAGGGGTATTAGTCATGGTTATACACAACATACCATGCACACCTAGCACATACAGTTCTTATGTGAAAAGCAGAGATATAGGTTGACCCCTAATTGTAGTACTCCATGTGAAAAAAAAAGATTTGAATACTGGTTGACTGATATTTTCTTTTTTGAAGCTGACAAATTGCAACTTAGTGCACCTTTATTTACGATAACTTGTCACTGCCATGGGAGCATCATCTTCATCACAAGTGTTGGCAAAGCTGTCCTTGTACGCTTTGCGAGATCCTCGGCATCCCAAATCACCTTGTCCTCACTGCCATTGAGCACATTCAAAATGCAATACTTTTTACAGCTTGTTACAATTATTTCTGCTGGCAAGTCCTCCCACGCATTCTTGACCCTCATCAGCTGTCATACAGCGTCTCTTCAGTGTCATGGTGGCATAATCCTTCACCAACCACTCTTTCTAGAACTTTGTGACACTGTCCTTAAAGATTTGCAACAACTACATCTAGTGGCAGCAGCTGGGTCATCATACTGCCAGGTATAACAACCAGTTCATGTTGGCCTTCTGTAGGGCGTCCTTGACGCCTGAGCAAATGTGGCCTGTGAACGAGTGTAGGATTAGCTATTTGAAGGATACTCTAATAGCTGATTACGAGCGACATTTTGAAAAAAAAACATCGACCAATATTCCAATATTTTATTAAACATGGTAGCTTGTGAAAGGAGTAAACTATTGGCCTCAAGGGCGACCACTGGAGAGGCCAGCGCTGCTGTCGCTGTGACGTAGTAAACATCACGTCACTCGCCCCTGCAGTCTTCAGTACAGCGTGCTTGCTCTCAACCCCGAGGCAGTTCATTTTCTAGCTAAGAGGTTTGTTTACTACAAGATGCTGCAGTGCCGGATGCATTTGAGCGAGCCTATATGTGAATGGATTCCCAGAGAAGGCAAGCGGGTTAGGGCGAGAGAGAAAGTTGGGTGGGCAGATGAGATTAGGAAGTTTGCGGGTATAAAGTGGCAGCCGCAAGCACAGGACCGAGTTGACAGGCGGAATATGGGGCCTTTGTCCTGCAGTAAACGTAGTCTGGCTGATGATGATGATAATGTGAATGAGCCCTTCCTAATGAATTGCAAAGCATGTAATTTTTGCTCTTCACCCTGTTTTTATAATTCTTTGTTACAGAAGCGGTAAAGCTGAACCACCGCACTCGTGGTGCTTCTGACGATGAAATAAAGGGCTTCATAACGATCTGGCTCAAGAACGCGAAGATACGGCAGGGGTGAGTGAGGCAAGCAGTGAAGAATTATTCTGGAAATGCTGAAAAATGATAGGCATAATTGCAGCGCAATGGCAAATACTCTGATGCATGCAATTATGAGTAATAATAAGTGAACATTGATTGGCGAACAATTTTAACTTTCTGGAGGCATGTACTATCCATGGCATGTTTCTTTATATGCCTTGCAAAGACTAAGGGAACCTAAAGTTTTTATTTAAAGACAAAGGCTATTCAGCTGGTATATACTCAAAGGTTGGAAGTACAATAAAAGCTTGTTAGTTTGACTCCCATTGATTTGCAATATCGGAAATTTTGGACGTGTTCTGGGGGTCCCAACAAGCATATGTATTGTTCAGTGGCATCAAGCTCTTTTTAACTCGGTAATGGGTCATTCCACGCCAAACGTCCCAGCCATTTGGCGACCATTTCAAATCTATTCGAATAAAATCCTGCCGATTTACTGCATTGAAAACTGGTAGAAAGAGAAAAAATTTTTTGGTCATGTGGCTGCCTTCCCAGCATTTTGTCTGGGTGTTGTTCGTCAAAAAAATTTATTTTGTAAGTACCGCTCCTTCTTTCTGTACCAAATTTGGTCTACATGTTAAGTAAAGGTGCTTGTGTAAGGTGTTTGAACTAAGTAATATTAGGGCAATTTTTCT